>NW_006921534.1:2559394-2560761 GCF_000340215.1 Pseudocercospora fijiensis CIRAD86 | reverse complement strand
TCCGAGCCTACGGCGTTGTTAGGTTTATATCGAGTCCGGGCGCCAGATTGCTAAGGTGCATATCTAGTATAGGTAAACACGGCCTTAGTCGTATAGCTAAAGATATAGCAGTAGTAGTATATAAATTGCTAAAGTTCATTCTCCTAATATTGAATTCTTCTTCTTCTTCTTCTTTATCCTCTAGACGAGACTACTCTTGTCCGGCGTTAAAGACTAAAGAATCACTACTATAACTCTTAGCTAGGACGCTAAACAAATAGGTACGGCCACGCTCGCAAAGAAGGTCTACGTAGTATGCTAGTAGGCAGATAGATACAGCCTTTGTCGTACGGCTAAAGAGGTAGTAGAGGTAGTGTATAAATTGCTAAAGTTCATCCGCCTTAAACTTAATTTCGTCCTTAGTAACTACGTAGCAAGCGGGTCGTACTGTGCCTTAAAGTCCTAAATGTGCCTATAGCCCGACCCTATATAGATCTTGTCGGCGACACTATAGTCGACGACTGTACCTACGAGTAGGTTCTAACAGTTATTATATACATCCTGCCTACGAGTCGGGTAGAAACGAGTATAGTAACGCTTACTAACGATAATTACGGTCATCTTCGGATACTTCTCTTTGCTACCGTAGAGCTTTATAAAGGCCTTTTTAGGACTACCTAGGTTACTATATAGTGCACTGCCTCGATTGCTCTTGCGGTTAGTAACTAGGACCGACCACTTGTCAAATTTTCTAGGTCTAGTGAACTTAACGCTCTGCAAGTTCTAGCAGTCCTTCTATAGTATACTAGGTTTCGAATTCGAATTATAGCCTACGCGAGGAGTATCTAGGATACGGCCGGGCACTATAATTATGCTAGTACCTACCGAGAAGCTAAATGGCTTTACGGGAGTTAACTAATAATTACTAGTAGGATCGGCAAGACGGAAGAGCCGCGGACTATTCCTAAGCCTAGCACTAGGAGTTCCGGTAATAGATATAGCATCGAGGTTTAGAAATATAGCTGCGAATTTAAGCATCTTAGAAGTCTAGTCGCCTCTAAGCAGGCGTCGATAAGGCTTATTAGTACGGATTGTGTACAGCTCGGCAGGTAGGTACTAGGGATTAGCGCGTATACTAACGTTAAGTACCGGACGATCTAGGTGTCTAAGGGTAATTCCGTAGTGTTGACGGAAGTAATCATTTATAGTAATCTGTCGCGTTGTAGCATTCGGGATGCTATAGTCGGCAAGGCGGAATCTAACCTAGTTAGCATTGCTAAAACGCTAAGCCTAGATCTTATCGGTAGCCTTCGCGAAGCCGATAATAGGCCTAACCTTAACTCTAAACGGCTTTTGCTCCGACGTATACAACCTAGCGTAATGCCGTT
>NW_006921534.1:2484379-2559294 GCF_000340215.1 Pseudocercospora fijiensis CIRAD86 | reverse complement strand
CATTACGCTAGGTTGTATACGTCGGAGCAATGCATAGCGAGAATAACAAAGGTATAGTTATAGGATACTCTAAGAGTAAGTTAGGCGACTCGGTTATCCTCCCGCGATGCTCTTGCCGCCTTTAACCTAGCTGTAATCTAGCTCCGCAGTATAATAGCGGCGCCGCGTAGTAGATAGGGTTTAGCTTCTTATTCTGCTAGAGGCCCGCGATAGCCGTAGCCGTAGTTCGTGTCTCGAGCTTAACTTTACCTACGCCTTTGCCCTAGCTATAATCTTGCTCCGCAGTATAATAGCGGCGCCGAGTAGTAGATAGGGTTTAGCTTCTTGTTCTGCTAGAGGCCCGCGATAGCCGTAGCCGTAGCGTCCTCCTCGCGATGCTCCTTGTCGCCGGCGTAGTTCTTATCTCGAGGTTAACCTTGTCTATACCTTTGCCCTAACTATAGTCTAGCTCCGTACGCATAATAGTAGCGCTATATAGTAAATAGTGTCGTAGCGCCGAGTGTAGTTCTAGCTAGCGCGCTAGTTGCTAATCGCTCTAGCTACGGTTGCGGGGTTGTTTAACCGATCGCCTATACTACGTAACCTAGTCGACTATGTTCGATTTCCTAGCCTAGGGTCTATACTGTGTATATTCTACTTAACACTAGAACGATAGGGAACTTCGATAATATAGATAAGGTAAAGGACAGTTAAGAATCGTAGTACGCGGTTAAGTCGTTAGCACTTAATCGAGTCGATAAACGTAGTAGCTAGTTAGCCTTTCCTAACGTAGAGGACCCGGTTAGACAGATTAAACGAAGCATTCGAATCTCGGGCAGGGCAGCGCTATATATCCGCAAGAATAGACCGCCGCTATTTATACGACAGAAGACGAATAAAGAACTATAAGACGAGGTAGAGCGGTTAGTACTAGAGTTGGAGCAATTACGTAAAAAGGTTGCGTTTCTATTACGAAAACAATAGGCATATAATAACATTATGCTCGATGCGCAAAGAAGGTAGTAACGGAACATAGGGAAACATGCTATACGGATATATAGTAAAAGGGGATAGGAAGGGTAGGGCGGTAGGTTAGGTAGCTTCCTAATGCGTCGGTTTGCCGATTAGCAACCTAAGCCGGACTAAGTCGGATAGCTAGTCGGTTATCGAGTCGCATCGCTAATTTAAAGGGCAGAGCGGTAGTCTGAGTCGCTTTCTAATATATAGGCTTGCCGACTCGTACCCTAAGTCGGTTGTCGAGTCGTATCGCTAATTTGTACCTATAGTAGTAGTTATTAACATTAGGCGCGGATAAACACAACGTTAGGCTTGCTTTGCTTATATTAATATTTTATAGCGTATCTACTATATCGACGTCGACTCTATATACTACTTCCCCCGCTCGTAATACTAGCGCCGACGTACGCTATAGCTATATCCTATTATGCTTTACCCTTTTTCCTCTTTTTTTCCTTCTCGAAGCCGAGCGATTATTGTATATCCTAAGCTCGTGCCTGTCTGCTTATAACCTATACTGCCTATATAATTACAACCGATACTATTACAAATCGGTACGACTCCGTAAAATCTGCCCTCTAAACGCCGGCCGCGCGAGATACTCTTCTACCTATTTAAATGTTAGCCTCCGGAGTCTAGTAGTTGTCGATAATAATAACGGTATCCGTAGGGGGGAGGTTTATACTAGTTGTAATCTAGCTTGCATATGCTACTATAAGCCACTTCTCGTCGCTATATCTATCTACCTTGTTCCTCGTAGACACGAACTCTTTAACAAGGTCGGCCCTAGTAGTATCGGTCTAGCTACTCTAAGTATCGATAAGGATTCTGTATACTATGTTGCTAGTGCTTAGGATGTCATCGTAATACTCGGAGTCTTTTTTCTATATAGCTAGCTACTAAAGATACTACAGAAATGTTAGTCTTGTATGCTTAGTAGATAGGGGGGCAGATAGATACGTACTAAGTCTAAAACGAAGACATTCTACGGCTTGAAGCTAGCTAGCACAATCTTACTTCTATGCCCGTGCTAGCGCTACTTGCTACGCTTAATTCGGATTATGTGCCGTAGCGACACTATAACCGGCTCGTTATATAGTGTTAGTATATAGTCCTAGAGGTAGGGATCCGATAAACCGTAGTCGCGTATCCTAGGAAGTATGTTTTTGATGTCCTATAGTGTAAAAGTACTAAGTTCCTTAATTGAGTCCGTATCGCCCCCCCGTAGTACGAGAAGTAGCGATAGAAACATAGTAAAGACCCGCATTATCTTAGACACGTATATAAATTTAGCATCTTCCGCTGCCTTCTATTCTTCGACCTACTCGCTTAGTACTAGATCTTCTATAGATTTAAATTGCAAGCCGATGTTAAAATAGGAATGTAGTAGACAATCGACAGCCGGTACGCGCGGAGCATTAGGTATAGGTTGCTATATTAGCGTCTTCTTAAGGCGAACTATTTTCGTTAGCAACTAAGGGCGAAACTTGTCTAGCGCCCGAGTATCTTTATCCGTAACACTTGGTTCTGTTCGACCTACTATCGCGTTAGAGTATTCGGATTGTAAGTACTTAGAAACCTAATTACTAATATGCCTAGCCGAGTCGGAGATATTACTATTATCGCTAAACTAGAAGTTACGTTCTATATCGCGCGTCTCTTTAGTCGATAGCGATTAGTCGACGAAATCAAACCGTACTATAGAAGGCGACTAAACAGGGCAGAGGTACCCCTTTATATCGTAGGCATTAACGTGTCTCTATACCGAGGCAGTTGCGATAATAGCTAAATCGGATAGTTTGCTAAAGGGGGTGCTACTTAGGCCGAGAACGAAAGGATAGCCTATAAGACTAGCGACGGCAGTCTACTCTTTAGCGCTATATGTCTTAGTAATATAAAACTCGTCGACGATAACAGTTATAGCTAGTATACGAAGTAGCGGCGGTTTCGAATCGGATTTCTCCGACCGTGTCTAGGACTTCTATTTCTTAGCTCGTTCGTACGTTATGAAATCCAGTACGTTAGATATTATAGTCGAGGTAGTAAGGACGATCTATTTATAGTACTATAAATAAGGGGGTACTTCTATATCCTCGTGTTTAAGCAATAAGCGCACCGGGACGCCTTTTTTAAACTACTACTTATCTATAACCTTTATACCGAACACCTGTTCTAGTTCTAGCCGAGTCGGGAGCGCTATATAATCGAGATAAAGAACGTCCTCGATATACACGACCTAGTTATAGTTCTACGGACTAGTTCTATTGCGTCTCTTATCTTTCGTTAGCTTACTAGAGTCTTTTATAAGATATACGAACATAGCTCCGGGGGGCATAAAGTTGTCGATCTTATATATCTAGTTTTCGGCTAGCTGCTTCGGAACACAGACAACGTAAACGCTAGGGCGGATAACCGGCTTTGTACCGCTAGCTAATACCTACGGATCGAACGCAATTTTCTTATTTAGCCGAAGTCCTAGGTTAACCGACGAACTAGATAGCCGAAAGGGATAGGCGTTAGTAGTTAATAGCCCGTTATTACTCTATACCCTCTGCTATATCGAGGTTATAGCGACGTACCCTAACGCATATACCGTCTTGCCTATGCCTACGTCTATACCGCCGATATAGAAGTCCGCGCTAGCAACGGAAGCTAGAAGCGTCTAGGTAATTGTATAGAATTAGTAAGACTTTAACGGACGAGTCGATCTCTAATTAGGCGGAACAACGCCTATATACGGCGAAGTCTAAGAGGGATCGAGTAGTCTAAAATCGTATATTAACTTGAAGTTCTTAGCGTCGAGATAGGAGTATACGTTACTAGACAACTGCTTCTCGACGTCGGTTTCTATATCTAAATCTATCGACTAGCTAGGTATCGCCGACGAGATCTAATCGACAAAATTTACTAACGTCTAGATCGGTAGAGGGTCGGCTTAGACTTCTACTTGCGTGCCCGGTAGTCGTACGGCGAGTTTAGGCTTATTCGGATCTAGTAGCGATACGATCTAACTCGGTAACGACTCGATCTATTTCTAGCGAATTCGATCTCGCTTCGAGTCGATTATATCTCCGGCCTTCTTACTATTAGTATTGTCGGCTTTGCTCGGATTAATTTTTCTATTATCCTTAGCATTGTTACTAGTATTTGTCTGCGCCGGAGGTTGTGCTAGGGATAGTACTAGTCCATTTGAAGCGTGCTATATCTTAGGCAGAGTAGAAGCAATATAGGTCTTTACCGTATACTCTGTCGCATCGGGCTATACGGAACGGACGGCCGTTCGAACCGAATCGTCGAGGGCGACTAGAAGTAAAGCAGTGTTCCTATTATAACCGTTGTCGCGGAGTACCTCCTTAACTGCCTTGTCGACAGCCTACTAAATCGCTATTATATCCGCGGCGACGTCGGCTATAGCTTTTCGCGTAGCTGCCTACCGAGCTGCCTCCTACTCTTTATATATCTTCCGGAATCCATCCGCGATAAGCTGTTTATAGCGCTCGCGATCGGCGCGATCCTTACGAGCGAGTCGGTCGTCCTTAGCTTACTTAATAGCCGATTTCGTAGGCGACTGCGGACCCTAACCGATATTAATTTCGGTAGGATTACCGGCTATAGAAGTACCGTACTAAGCTAGGTCGATAGTTCTAGAAGCCTTAAGTAGGGACGGTCGACGATATATAGAAGGTATCCTAGCATAGTCTATTATATTTTTGCCGACGAGGAAATCGAGTCTAGTAGAAATCCTAGTATCTAAGCTGTTATATATCTCTATAGCTAGGGAGTAGAATATCGGATTAGTCTTGCATTTAGAAAGACCTTTAGGGCCGCGAGCTAGATCGATTACTGCGAAGAATTCGTACTTCTGCTATTCGGGCGATAGCAATAACTCTCGTACGAGCTAGAGCTGCAACAAATCCTTTACACTAATATTATTAGAAGTCTTCGATTGTAGGATAGACCAATTTAGGCTAAACACGTCGTAGTCTACCGTTAAAGGTAACCGCTAGTCGACAATACTAAACTACAACGTAATCTTAGCCCGGTCCGGCTTAATAGGGCGTAGCGCGTCGGACATTACTAGATTAGTATCCTTACTACCGTACGAATCTCCTAGCGTTATTCTCTTGAATATCCGACCGGCTCTACTAGTCTTACTAGCAGAGGCAGAACTTGCTCTACGCTTAGGTATAGAGGGCGTAGTTTGTCGGGATCTATTAGTCTCGCTCTCGGATACGTCTTCCTCTTTAGCATTATTACCGGCCGGCGGGGTGAACTTGTCCCTTATAACCTTCTATATAAGGCGGTATACTAAGTGGACTATAGACCTCTGAATTTCATTATTCGGACTATTTGCATTGTCCTACGGAAGCATTCCCCTAACGTACTACTTCGGAGCCTGTTTAGGATCTTTAAAGTACTATTCGGGCATTAATAGCGCACGTCTAGGTTTAGTAGGATAGTTGAGGTTGCTAGTAATAGCGTATACTATAGCTTTCTCCTCCTTATAATGCCCCTTAACGGGCTAGCGACTCTACTTCCCCTTTAACTAGTTAAATAAAAAATGTTTCTCTAGATGCGGAAGGAGCCTTTTTATTGCTAACGTAAGAAGAGGCTTGTCGATGCTATACAGGTTTAGTATAACATATTTAGGGACGTCTTTGCCGCTATTTAAGGCTTTGATTAGTAGCTCGTTGTCCTTTAGCTAGTCCTCGACATTCGCAGAGACTACTATCTTAGTAAAGGCAGTAGGCGACGAGTTTGTAACTAGTATATAGCATTAGCATATAACAGGTTATACTAATTAGTAATACTCATATAATAGAGGTTAGGGACTATAGATCGATAACGACGTACACTATCCGAGAGTAGCAGATAAACTGATAGAGTTAGTGAAATTCGCTATACGTTAGGGTCGGCGGAGGTAAGAATAGGAGCGGAGAGCTGCTTATACCTACCGACCCTAACGCGAGCCGTTAGAGTTGCGTTATGTAACGAGTGTCTATATGCACTAGCTTAACGCTAGTCGAGCACGACGGCTGAGTTATATAGTGCGGCCTATATACGAGTTAGAATAAGGCATTAGCGAAGGAAATAATATACTATACGTACGATAGGGAGGGTAAGGGGGTGCATATATATAGAACAGGTGTATTAGTGCGAGTTAATAGTAAATGTTAAAGAAGGTAGTAATAAGGAAAGGTAACGACCTTAAATGCCTGCCTCGTAACCGGGTCGGTTAGCGAGTCGGGCCTAACTAACTAATAAATCGACGAAGTGAGGCATCTAGCGCTTAAGCATATAATAGTTTAGTTACGCAACTAGTAACCGAAGTAATAAGGCTGTAGATGATCGTTATAGTATAAACCCCTATACGATAGACGGTTCTAGATACAGGACTAACAAGTCGCAGTAAACATAGTACTACGTAACAAGTAATCGAAAGTTAGTAAAGTAAATATAAGCCTATCTATAGCAGAGTTGCGACTGCGATCGCCGGCGCGAGACGCGAGTGCTTATAAGCTACGCAATGTAGCTAAATTGACCGATCTATGTCCTTATAGTAACTAACAATTATTATACGATAGCGGGTAGACTAGACCCGCTATAGTACGAGGGTATAGGCTAGTAAGGCGGTTAGTCTTAGGACCCGAGAGCAGGGCATACAGATAGTTCGAGCTAACGATTAAGATAGCATGTTTTCTATAGATGCTACTAACTCTATCGGCGGCGAAAAGGCATGTGTTTAGCTATAACGAGTAGCAAACAAAGGTATAAAACGATCGAAATATTCTATAGATCGTACACTAGAGTAGTAGTCTACGTAGGAGGCCGAATAAACGACCGTATATAAATCCGCGGCAACACAATACACTAGGCGTAAGGTCAAGAAGCGAGATAATAGATAACGTGATTTGCCGAACCCGCTACCGAAGTTAGTAATAGAGGATATAGAAGTTGCCTAGTAGGCTTAGCACCCGATTCGATACCAAATTAGGGCCCGAGTCGGCATTAGCAAACCCCGCGACTAGAGTAGTTCTAGTTTCTACTGCTAACTAACGTCGACTTTCTACTACGCTATATATACAACTACCGCCTTCGAGAATGCTACGTACTCAACTACCTCGCGATTAATATTTAATAGGCGGTATTACCCGCGGCCTTAGCCTATCGCCGTCGACATACTACGCATTTTACGCTAGCGTCGAGAGGTCAATTTAGGAGTCTAGTTAGATTAGCAGTACGTTCCGATTACTATTATTGCTAGAACGCCGAAGGACGCAAGGTTACCTGTGCGACCTAGTATTAATAGACGAGAAATACGAAGAAGAGTTCCCTAAGGCAGTAAAGCAGATCCGTACGGTAGAGGGACAGACTGCGTTTAGGTGCCTAGTATATAAGATTTGTTCTAATTATCGCCGACGGACGAGACGAAAAACGGTGCGCGTAACAACGCGTAGAGTCGGCGATACTAGCGATTGCGCGGAAATTGCTATATCTACGGATACTAGACTAGCGACACTAGAAGGATCTAGAGCGGTGCCGCCGTACCGCGTGCTAAATAATGTATAGTAGAGCATAGTTATAGTATAAGAGTAGAACGGGAAGGTAAAACCTATATATCGACTATATAAACTCGATTATCGCTAGCCTACAGTTAGAGGCCGCGCGTTAGTAGGAGTCGATAATATAGACCTCGAACGATTAGTTAAGATGCTATAGGTAGATTGTAGTTTCGAAGCCGGCGTCGACGCCTTGCATTAGATAAGCGACTAATATAGACACGTTCGAATTGATAACGAGCGACAGTAGAGGGCTAGTCTATCCGACATATTAGGCAGAGGCCTACAGCTGCGATTTGCAATCTATAGGCAAATCAAGGAGGCAGAACGAGCGTAAATGTAAACGTAGAAAAGCGAGATAAATAATTAATTTCACTAAGTCCGATATAGAAGTCCTACTCTAACAGTAATAGGCACTAATCTATTCATTAAACGGAAGGCAAGATGCCCCGACTACGATAAGCACTACGCTTTAATCTTAGACATATACTAATATATAGTAAGCATATTACGTATAGCAGTCTTAAGCGCCGCGATCTCTTCCTTTATCTATTTAATCTCGGCCTATATTTAAGCACCCTAATCGCGCTATAGCGATAGCGGACTCGGGGTAGCCCGATAGTTAAGGAAAGGCTAAATCGGCTGCGACTAGCAGTCGTCGTGCTAGGGTAGATTATATGCATCTAGCTAATCTAGTTAGAATTGCATCTGTCGAGTATAGGGCCTCTACGGTGTTATTAACCTCGAATTAGCTAAACACGCCGATAGAGATAGTTCTAACTAACCCGTAATGCTGCGAGGCGGCTTCGAAGGTATATGTTCGACCTAGCGGATTAGCTAACGCCGATTGATTTACCGATAAAGAATATATATCTATATATACCGTAGTAGCGACCGAGCGAGGAATAAATAGTCTAAATACGCCGATTGCTTTAGTGTAATGTCGATAGTGTTGCTATATGCCGTCGGCATAGACTGCAATAATTACCGCTAGACTAATAATAGCGCTAGATTGATAGTTCCCGAATCCGACTCGCGACCGAATCGGGCTAGCGTCGACAAGGTACGAAAATAGCGAACAGTCTATAGGCTACGATTATGCTTTAGCGTTAGCGGGGCATATCCGACAGGACTAATAAGCGATTATAGACGGCGACTCGGGCAGTCTATATAGGAGCAGAAGATGAAACCGCAATTTAATGCCCCCCTTTTCGTAGGGTAAACAAGCACGAAGACGCGTATAGTCTAATGTATACTACGTTAGATTCGCAACAATACTACTACTCGTTGTAGTATACTTAGGATAGGTCGCAACTACAAAGAAGATAAATATAGAACTAAGTCGTTATCTAACTCGACAGAGTCGGATAGGGATACTAGATTCGAAGAAGAAAACGGGGAGGATACTCGTTTATATATAGCGACTAGCATTAGATCGAAATTTATAAAGGTAACGTACGCTAGAGCACGGTAATAGAGGACTAACGTAACTAGCATAAGGGTAAGAATAGCAAAGATCCGGCAAGGCTAAAACGGAAGTACGGCGACGATAGGGCGGATTAGAGCGACGATGCAAAGCTATTAAAACGACGTAAGAAGCGAGACAAAGGCTTAACGACTTCTAGTAAAGAACGTTTAAATCGAAAGAAGGGCTTACTCGAAGCAAGGGAGCAAATCTTATATAACGAGACGCATCGTAAACTATTCGCTATTACGTTAACTAGGGCCTGAGGATGTAAGACGATGTTTCCTACTACCTAAACCCTAGTATAGGTAGACGAAACAATTAAGGAGGTATATAGTAAAAACTACGATCGATTACTAGCTTTACGTATAATAGTGCTATAGCCGGGTAGCTATATACCGTCGAGAGACGTAGTCTAAGCAGTCGGTAGAGATCCCGATATAACAGTATCGAGACTAATATTAGAATAGTTGCGAGAAGCTATACGAAAGGAGCGAGGCTGTATTAATACCTATATCCGATTAACCTTAACAAACTAAGTACCGATCGCAATAACCGACACTCTAAAAAGGATAGCATACGCTAAGAGGATGCTCGATAACTAAATCTTCGAGTGCTACGACGAGAAACTAGTAAGACCCTCTCTAAAATAGTATAGTTACTAGATAACAGCTAACGGTCGATATATGCTACGCGCTACCTTAGTAAGCTTATATACAAATGTCTAGCGGGTGTACTACTCCGGCAGGATCGGCGAGGCTAGAAGACATATATTAAATAGTACTACTATAAAGTCACCCCTTTTATAATATTGTCTACCGCTACGGTACTCGGTAGAATACTAACCGGATGGTCGATAGAGTCGCATTTAACTAAAGTTAGAGGTAAAGCGATCTAGCTAGCCCTAAATTACAAGTTAATATACTAGCCGTTCCTAGATCGGATAACTACGTAGAATGCGACGGATTAAGCTGCTCGTAACCTTCGGTTATCGAAAGCGTAGAAGATATACGCACGGTATATAGGTAGAGCATAGGATACCCTTAAATTATTAATAAATAACTTCGAGAGCGTACGCAACGACATCGATGCACTTATAGCAATCGACGTCGTTTTAGATTCCGACGATAAAGGCGGATCGATCGAGCGCTATAGTAAGAGTAGTCTACGAGCGCCGTGTTTCTCTTACCTGCTAATATAATCGACAGGTCCTAAAGCGTCTGCCGGGCAACAATCAAGTAAACAACTTAAAGCCGGCGACAATACGATAGATAGGTTAGCGGAGGCGGAGGCCCTACCTAAGAAAAACGATGTTAGACTGCCTATACTATAGAGCAGTTTCTAAGCGACAGATTAGGAGCCGACGGGGGCTGCTAATCCGTTTGCTTCGGTATAGGGAGGCAACGGCACAAGTGTAACCGAGACAATAGAATATAATAGAACCGAAGACAATTAATACTAAAGGTATAGATACACCGCGGTAATAGCAATAGGGAAGGATTGCGCGCTAATTACTATAAGAACAGTAGGTATTCCGACTAGTCTTATATAATAGACAAGACTTCATTCGCGGCGGTAAGTAATCGCGTTAAGGATATATTAGGGCTAGAAGAGGGGGAGTAGATATAGTAGGCGGATATAGAGGCGGACGGCGGCAAAGTTAAGGAGATAGCATTTAACGAGGAGACGTAGGATCGAAGAATTAGGAGATATATAGTAAAAGAGAAGAAGAAGTCGAAAGGAAACAAACGAAAGAAGGTAGAGGTATATCGCTTTAATATAGCCGTAGAGGACGAATAGAATACATTCTTGTTAACCGTAATAAATGGATACCCTATATAACATAACGAAATCTATTAACACTATACGAGTCGGTCGCTAAGTCGGTACTAACTTAGTATACGTAGTAGACGTATGCAAATGCTAGTAGTTACCCGAGTATGCGTATAAACGTTAGATGTTAGTAGAAGCAACTATCGTATAATGTGCAGATCCGATAGAAAATGTAATTCAAATGCTAGTACTAGTATATGCGACGACTCGAGCCCGACTCGATATACGAGTCGGACGGTAAAGAACAAAATTCTCAACACGAACAGATTTGCTAGAATTTCTAGATCGCGACGATCCTATTAGACAAGATCTTTAACGTGCGATCCTAAGGATCCTAAGGATCCTAAGGATCCTAAGGATCCTAAGCGATCCTGTCGATAGGATCGTCGCGATCGGTAAAAAAGTTTCCGTAACGTATCGGGCTACTAGATCGTTAATAACACGCTAGAGCGGTATATTAATTATAGCCTGTCGCTAAAGGATACGATCCTTAATAAGGAACCTCCGAGAATAGCGAATAATACGACGGTATTAACTCTTTAATAGACCGGGAGCTCTCTTCGTATAGGTAAGGAAGTAGGCGATATTATAGGAGTCGTCGGAGTAGACCCTATTAAGGATATTATCCCTACCTAGTTCGCCCGCCTTAGTATCGTCCTAGCCCTCGTCGTTAGTAGTAGGGTCTTCGTTAGGCTAGTTACTAGGTTAGTCGTCGGTAGTAGGCCTAGTAATTACTAGTATAGCATTAATATAGAAGGTAGTAAAGAAGGTGCGGTTAATAACCGCGTCGATATCCTCTTCTTCTATTATCTCGGCGATGTCCTCTTCTATAGCAGGCCTTCTAGAAAGGCTATCCGGTCTAGTATGCTTCTTGCTAGGAATATAGAAGACGTCGAAATCAAACAAATAGATCTAGGTAACCTACCGAGCTATCGTAGAGTTAGGTAGGTCGGAGGCTATACGGTTAAGTTAATAGACTAGCGTCTAAGCGTCGACTTCTAGGCGGAAGAACACTCTAAAGAGCTAAGGTCGGAACTTCTTAAGAGCCTTATAGACACTAAGGCACTCTCGCTTGCTAGTATCGTATCGGGCCTCGATAGGTTTCTATAGACCGGACTCGTACCGGACAGGGTAACGTAAGGAGGGCTCCTTACGATTATACTATATTAGTATCTCGCTATAGCCTTCCCCGCTCGAGTCGATAGTAATAATTAGTAGACCTACGCCTTCCGAGTAGTTAATAGAGGTAAGCGTAGGCGCGCTAACAAGTGCCTTAGTAACCTTGTCCTTAGCGGCTTAGTAAACGGAGGTCTATTTAAACTCTATATCTTTCTTAAGCAAGGCGTATAGAGGCTTGTATACTAACGCAAAGTTTTCGACCTAGATGCGGAAGTAGGAGACTACTCTAAGCTAGATCCGAATATCTTTCTAATAGATAGGGTCGGGCTAGGAAACAATCTTTAGGACCCGTACATTGTTAGGATAGCGGCCGTTCTTATTAGTTACAAACCCGACAATGTTTATTCGTTTATATAGGAGCTAAAGCTTCTCCCTATATACCGTTAGGTTAGCTCGCTCTAGGTCGCAGAGGACACTATCGAGGTTCTAAATATATTCGAGAAAGAACCTACGGATGCTAGGCTCTACTTCTTTATTGTCGTACCTAGTCTTAGGGCCCTTAATACCGATATCGTCGAGGAAAGGCATCGCTATATAGGAGATATAGGCCGCGAGGACTTGGTTTATAATGCGAACAAACTAGGCTACGGAGTTGGTTGCCCCTTAGGGAAGGGTAGTTTGTCTATATAGCCTAAGAGGTGTCTCGAAACTAGTAAGGTCCCGGCTATTAGGGTAGAGAGGTATCTAGTCGTAGCCCGAGAACATATTAACTAGCGAGGCTACTATATAGTTAGCAAAGGCTTCTAAGAACCTATTAGTCTCCGGAGGAAGATTAGCATCTCTAATCGTAACTATATTAAACTTCTGTATAGCGTTAATTAGCTAATACTTCTTCGGCTCCCTAGGAGCTGTCTTCTTCTAAACTAGGAAGTATAGATTGCGATACGAGGCATAGGAAGGCTCTAAGGTGCTAGCCTTTATACGCTGCCGTATTATGTCCTTAACTATACCTCTTAGGCTTAGGTTTAGCTTAAACCCTAGGTAAGCCTAAGGCTTATACTCGATCGTTCGGATCCTCTATAGAGGGGCAACCTCCGGGTTAATCCTGCCTAGATGCGTAAAGTTATATACTAATACGGCTTCGCGGTTATATAGAAGCTCGTATAGCAAATCTAGTTCAAGATCCGAAAGCTCGATGCTAGGTTTAATGTTCGCTAGTCTCTCCGGCGTTAGCCTCGATCCCCTAGGAATAGCGGAGAACTTTTTAGTAATATACCTCTAGTCGTATAGACTATCCCTAGGTGTTAATATCGCTTCGCGGTTAAGGCACTTTTGTCGCTAGTTAGGATTTCCGCTAGGATTAGACCTATCGGTTATATATACGCTACCCTTTACGGGCTTAATCTTATTAGCTACCCTCTTATATAGGGTATATATACTAACCGCTCGTAATACCCGAGCCCTCTCTCTTTAACGTTAGGCCCGGAGATTAGCGCAATAGAACAGCGCGTAAACTTTATTAGAAGTCTCCTTAAGTCGGTAGGTATATAGCTAGTAATCCTAATTTATAATTCCGGCGAAAACGTTAGATTCCTAATAACACCCCTAGGGTAGCATTAGCTCGGCGCTCTAATTAGTTAGTTCGGATTCGGGCTCGGGTAGATCCGCTTCCGGCGGCGATACCTACGACAGCATTATTACCGAGATTCGTATACTAGATTGTCGTTGCCGGGTTGTTATACTTGCTATCGCTTCGAGCATTCGCCTCCTTAGTGTAAAGCCTAGAAACTTGCCTTAACGTACGGAGCGGCGCACCTCTAGATATAACCTATTTAAGCTATACTAACTTATAGCGCAGATTGCCGGTCTTACAACCGCGCTATAGCGTTTCCTAAAGAGCGCTTAGAAGCAGCAAGGATATCCTCGTAGGACTTATAGCTAGTGTTTCCGATATAACTAGTAAATACGACTCGGTTGCCCTTCTAGTTAGCGATAGTTCCTTCCTAGGAGCTATCGTCGCAGTTGCGCTAGATACCTCGGGTTATACGAGACTATAGTCGACCTAGAATAATTAGCGTGTTCGGGTTAGCGGCAATCTAGAAGGTAAAGGAAAAGCATATACCGAAAGCGTCTACTATAACATTATAGTAGGCACCTACTAGCGCAACCTCCCTATTTACTCCCTATATACTAAGGGAAATATCTCTGTTTATTAGTAGTCGGAGCTGTTTAGCCTAGCGCTTACTTATAATAAGTAACTCTAAACCGTTATTAAGCATTGCTAGCAACTGCTAACTATAGCTTCCGATTGTAACTTAAATGTAGATAGCGGGAACGATAGCAAAGGAACGGGTAACTGCGGAAAGGTCTATATTATTAGGGATAGAGTAAAGTTCCTTAGGTCGAGGAGGTCCTACTCGACCGATTTGTTAGCTAGTAAATCGGATAGCCTTAATAGAAACTGAAACCGAAGCAGAGTCGGCATTATTATTATCCCCTCGGCCTATCTCCTTAATCCCCTCTTCGTTAGCATTATCGATGGTCTCCTAGCTCTCGTAGGTTACTAATTCGCCTTCTGCTAACTCCTAGGCCTCTAAAAATTTAGGAAGGAACTATAGGGAAGAGACGTCGATATAGTCCTCTCGCCCCTATTTACGTCGGAGGGCTACAAGGTCTTTTATAAAGGTAGCATCGTTAGGAATCCGGCTCTAGAACAGGTTAGTAGGCAAACCGTATACTAGAAGCTCCCCTATAGACACGTTAGACTTAAGGTCTAGGAACTATAAAGCCTAGAAGAGAGCATTTGCCTTTATATCGTAAGAGTTAGTAGGCCCGGCACTATACTTCTTTATATACCTATTAAAGCGAAAGCTCTTTAGGTCGGCTAACTTTCGTTTGTAGGCCGGCGGGTTAGCTAGGCCTAGGGTACTACTAAGGTCGGTAGTAGCATCCTCTATATCGATATCTAGAGTTTCTAGTACCTCCGGAGTAGCTATACTAGCTCGGGTTGCACGGTCTTTAGCTATCTAGAGTGTCTTAGTCTTAGCGACTAATTCTCGCTATTTCTTAGCCTTGTTAGCTGCCTGCTTCTTAAGTATCCTAGTAGGGGCTGCCGCACTAGGGCGGGTAGGGTTCTATAGGCTCTTGCCCTTGCCCTAGGACTAGGTTTAGGACGACTAAGTTTAGGACCTTATAGTAGCGTAGACATCTATACTGTTCTTAGTAACCGCGTAAACATTAGTAACTGCGTCCGGGTCCTAAGACACAAAATTGACTTTAATAGGCTTAGTAGTACCGTTACTGCTCCGCTCCTTAACCTGTTTTGCCTTAACCTTCTAAGTCTCTCGTTTAGTAATAGCGGCGAGGGTACTATTCCTAGTGTCCTTAAACTCGATCTTGCTACTATACTTCTTCTCTAGAAGACTCCTAAGTTAAGGTAGCTTCGGGGCTCTACGATCCTACTCGAAGTTAATCTTGTCGCCGGTATCGGTATAGTAGAACCGACTATTTACTTATATAACGAGCTTCCTCTTAAGAAGCTCCTTCTAGATAGGGTAGTCTAATTAAACATGTTTAAAACCGCTATATATCTAGCACTTACTATCCAAGTCCGAATAGATCTTCCGTATAGCGTAGACGTTAACTAAAGGGGCCTTAGGGTAGTTAGGATCGGAGACCTAGTAGACTAGTAGTATATCCTTTAGTATACTAGTATTAAGGACCTCCCTAACTCGCTATAGTGCTTTCGTATTAAGGTTGAGCTAGGCTAGGGATTTAGCCAAGTCCGCAACGTCCTAAGAATGCTTAGTAATAGTAGGAGTTACGGTACTAGGACTACTTTACGATTTAGGAAGAAACTTAGGCCCTCTAGTTCCCGAAGCATCGTTCCTTACCTAGGCTAGGTTATTCCGGTCCTCGCCGTAAATAAACTTCTTTGCGTCGGCGGAGCTACTAATATCGTCCTTAATAGCCTCTAGGACCTCTTTATACTTCCTAAAGGTCTCGGGATTAGCTTCGCTAAGCTTATAGCGACGGAAGACACGCTTAGCCGTAGACTACGGCAACCCTTTAAGGAGCAGCCTCGTTCTCTAAGAATTCTCGAGGTCCTACTAGTCGATGCCGTCCGCTAACTTAACAAACTCGCGGACGTACTCCTTTAGGTCGTTATCTTCGGTGCGCCTCTCTATATAGAGGTTCTTAAGCTACGTACGACTGCCTTTAATGCGACGGCTATCGCGATCCTAATACTCCCTTATAAAGGCCTGCTTAAAGACCTCCTAGTCGGTATTAGACTTGTCGTCCTTTTCTAGGTAGCTAACTAGGGTTCTAAGGGTTCGGTAAAGCTTAGTAATAGTAGTCCTCGTAAGGGACCGGACCTTGTACTAGTCCGACTCCTCTTCGAGTCCGTACTCGGCTAAGTTGTCCTTAAAGCGTTCTACGTGCGCCGTAGCGTTCTACCCTTCGAATAAAGGGTTTCTACTACTTCCTAGCTCTAGCGGGCGACGCCTATTCTAACGGAGAAGGTTAGTTTGCCCTTAAATCATCTTTATAACGATATTGTAGAGGGCCTTAGGCGTAGAAGGCTCGATAGCCCCTAGTTCGATAGCGCTTATAATAACTAGTCGTCGCCTAATTTCTTCGTTAATAGAGTCCGGTAGGTTATTAGATTCCGAAGATTCCGCTAATTCGTAATACTCGCTTTCGCTAGAGCTTATTCGATTGTTATAAAGTAGTTGAAATGAAATGTTATAGGAAAGTGTTTTTAGTATATATTATAGGTTTGGTTTGTTTCGATATTGCTATACGAGAAAATAGTGTGCTAGGCTGTTTTCTTCTAATATTACCCCCGGGGTAGTATTAGAATTTAGCCTCCTAGGGATCGCCTATATACCCCTAGGAGCTAAGTTTAGTATTAGACGAAAGCCGCTTAGAGGGAGAGGCTACAATCTCTATTTATACCTAGATCCTAGAAACTAGCTCGTATCTCCTTTAGCTAGGCGGGGGGGCGGGGACCTTCTTTTTCTAGTAGAAGGCTAAGCACTATCCGAACGAGGCAGCGAATCCCGAAACAATCTACCTAGTTAATAGGGGAACTGTCTAGGCATCCGACCTACAATCCCGAAATTGCTATTATATAGATAGTCTTAGCAAACTAAGCAAGGCCGATAGGTAATTAGTCTATCTCCTCCTTAGGCGTACGGTAGCTTATCTCGAGCAAGCGGTGCTAAATAGGTCTTCGACCCGGAGCCGAGTCCTTAGAAGCTAGCTATAGTTATAGACTAGGCCCTAAGCTATAATAGTCCTAAGGGTTTGCAGCTTTTCGGGGTTAAAGCGATACCCTCGTTAAGAGGTTTCTCTGCTTGTCGTAACGGCCCCTTAAGATACTTCGGTATCGTCCGTATCGTAGGCTCTTATCGTACCCTCGCTTTAGTTATAGCTATTCGTGCCTAGAGACTATCTTCAATATACCCGAACCTGTTAGATATAAAGAGATAGCCCTACCTTCGGCTCTAATAAAGGACGGAAACTAACACTACTACTACTACTTATAGCAATAGTATAGGCTACCGAGGGTAATATAACCTATAGCAATATAGGCAGCTATATTTAGCAAGATAGGATAACGAGACTGTCGCTTAGGCTAATAACTATAGCCCTGCAATATAGGCATTATAGAAGTGTAACATAAATAATGTGCTATACGAGGTTAATAATCTGTCTACTCTATAGAAGGAGGCCTCTTATATAGGCTCAAAACTAGCCTATAGGTGTAGGGCCGGTTACTAGCTAATACTATAAATAGGACTTACTTCCTAGGCGCTATCGACGCTTCGTACGATTGCTACTAGTAGCAGAAGCGCTAGTTGTCGTCTTGCGTAGAGCCTTGCCCGCCGTTGTCTTACGCGGAGCCTTGCTCGCGACGCCCTTTCTAGTACCGGAGCTAGCGGTAGTAGCAGCAGCCCTCTTACGTTAATGTACTATACTCGTTCTACTATTTCCGGTCTTATTGCGACCCGTAGAAGTACTAGGTCCCTTCTTGCGAGGCGTCGTAACTTAGTTAAGTAGACTCGCTATTATAAAAGTCGTCGAATTAAGGAAAAAAGTGCGTTACGAAGGTATACGAAGGCGCGCGCGGAGCGAGGGTATTGCGGAGGTAGTAGATATAGAGCGTAGAGGTATAGGTATCGATGCGAAGGTTAAATATAGCGGTAATATCGCGGTGTCGCTAGGTAATAGAGTAAGCTTCGCGTAAGCCTATATTATAGTAACGTTAGAGCAAGGAAAGAAGGTAGGCACGGCTAAAAAAGGCAGGCACGGCTAAAAAAGGCAGGTACGGGAGACTTTAAAATATAGCCGGCATATATAGCCGGCATAGTAATAGGCGAAAGCCTCCTTTTAATAAATAGCCGGCGTAATAATAGTATCTTACTATAGTATAGATATTCTTTAGTAATGCCTTTACTAGCTATAGTAATCTTATAAGTAACCTAGGCCTATTGCTAGTAAATATAAGAAATATTAGGTAGGCTATACTAAACAAGCTAGTTATTTAGTAGGAAAAGGCCTACTACCGTCTCTATATGCCGGCTACGAGTGCCGGCTATCGCTCTAAATTCAACTCCGCCCTATCTCGGAGGCTAAGGTACCGAGCGGAAACCCTATAGCTTATATTTACTCGGTTGTCGCGGAGCGCTTATAAGTGAGGTATTAGAAAAGAGTATAAAAAGTACGAGAAGAGTATCCTAGGATATAGGTCGTAAGTGAATAAGAGTAGTACGCCTAGTTATTTATATAGTACGTTACTCTATACGACTAAGAGCCTATATTATCTTATGCTTCGCTTATAAGACCTCGACTCTACTAGTATACTATCGATCTCTTCCTCGGTTGCTAATACGCTGTCTTAATTCTTCTTCGAGTTGCCGGACTTAGTACGTATCTATAGCTATATAATAGCGCTACATATTATAGAGAATTTCTCGTTAAAGTTTCTCTTTCGTAGGCTTGCTATCTACCTCGTAGTATAGAGGATCAAAGTGCTAATACTAAAGAATCTCCTTATAGTTAGGATGCTAGGGCTCCTTAGGACCTTTATGTTTTAGGTCTAAATAGAGACGTATTATAAACGTTCTATCGCCCTTTCGCTTACTACCTGCTAGGTCGCGATATACGAAGAAACTAATCTAAATATAGCTCGTCTCTGTAATAGCCGGGTAAATATAGAGCGCTAGGTTTCTACTTCGTACCTTAGATTTAGGGACGGCGCGGAGATAAAATTAGAAATATAGCCGGCACCTATAGCCGGTAAAAGGATGCGAAAATAGGCCTCCTCCTAGGTTAATCTAACGACTAAATACAATTTCCAACTAATCCGCTATAAACCGACGCCGAATTTTAGCTAGAAGCTGTATATCTTTATTTTAAAGAGTAACCCGCTTCGTATAGATAGTAAGGAGGTTTAAAAGCTTAAGCTCGGTTACGAGAAATGCCTCCGTAGCTTCCTAAAGAGCACTAATCGCCTTAGCCGTAAATCGTATACTAGACCGAAAATCTAATGTAATTTCTCGGACGAGTCGCTAGAAGGGAGTCTTAGGGATTAAAAGCTCGGTCCCTCTTTTGTTTTAGAAAAGCCGGATCTAGCGAAGGGCAATAGTACCTAGTTTAAAGCGCCGCTTCTTTATCGTCGAGTCCTACCTTATTCCCTTTCTTTTAATAGAAAGATAACTTTTCTTCGCGATAGTCTTCGTCCGTCTACTCTTTTTAGCCTTCTCCTATCTACCTATAGCCTTCTTGTTTTTCGGTACTATTTTCCGAGGAACCCCCTTCCTTCGTATATACTACGGAGAGCCTTACTCTTCCGATATCTCGTTCTCGCTACGGTCTCCCTATACTTAGCTTGCTTTACCCTTGCCCTTTAGCCTCTAAAGATATTTATCTACGCGTTTAGGCGACGAGGGCATATCGGTAGGACCTAGAAAATTAATAAGCATATAATCGTAAGGAGACATTAATGCTTCTTACCTTTTAGAACAAATAGTCTTCTATTAAACCGCCTTATTAGGTTATCGTTAGATTCGAATAAAGGATAGTAGCTTAAGGAAGGGGAGGTAGCCGGCTTAGGAAGGCCCGAAGAGCCGAATCCTTAAGGTATATTTGTCTTTAAGAATATAGGGAAAGGGAAGAAGGAGAGGAAGAGCGAATAGAGAATTAGAAATAGTCCGTAGGTAAGCGGGGTCGGTTGCTATAGCAACTAGTCTGTTTAGGTCCTAGGGATTCGAAACATATTTCGGATATATGCCGGCTATATACGCTAGCTATATTACCTTATACGTAAACGCTTCGTCTCCTTAAAGCTACTCTAAGCCTATATACGTTTCCGCTTCTCGACCCGGTATCGCCTTCTACCTCCGCCCTCCTCCTCTTCGTTATCGCTAATTAGGGTTTCGCTTAGACTAAATTTCGTATTCTCTTCGCGCTCCTAGGTTTCTTCGATCTTAAGGTTTTCTAATTCCTCGATCAACTCCTTTAGTATAATCTTTAGTAACCTACCTTAGCGATTCTAGTAGAGGAGATAGTATCGGAATACTATAATAGATTCGAAGGTAGTAGGCGAGTATATTCGATTAAAGCGGCCCTAGTAACGAGCGATACTAAAAGACCTCTTATAG
The DNA here is from genome assembly GCF_000340215.1 of Pseudocercospora fijiensis CIRAD86. Taxonomy (NCBI): domain Eukaryota; kingdom Fungi; phylum Ascomycota; class Dothideomycetes; order Mycosphaerellales; family Mycosphaerellaceae; genus Pseudocercospora; species Pseudocercospora fijiensis. Next base: position 2,538,652 of record NW_006921534.1, on the reverse strand, counting down.
CCTATACCTACGCTCGGGATAGCGAGGACGTCCCGAGCGACCGACGCTATCGTTAGAAACTTAGGCTCTAACCGCTACTATATAGCGAGAATATCGTCTCCGAATTCATCTAGAAGACCGGTAAGATCTAGAGATTATTAGCCCTCTTTCCGAGCCTACGGGTTTATACTTACTCGCGCGCCGATAGAGATCGAACTCTTCTTTATTTACTTTAGTAGTTGCTTCCTCTTCTGCCTCTACTTCCTACCTACGAAACAGGTATAATATCGGAGCCTTCTAAACCTTCTTTTTCTTTATAGGAGCTGTATTTAGACTAGTTTCTTTCCGACGCTCGTAGAATATCTTTTCTAGAATAGTCTAGTAATGCTTCGGCTATACCTCGTCCGCCTTCTATTCCGGCCTCTACTAGTATATATCCTTTTCTACCGGGTTAAGTAAGTACGTAACGCTATAGATATCCCCGAACGAGTTAAAGGTAGTACTATAATATTTATATAACTTAGTATAGGAGGTGTCTATAGCTTTCGTTATAGCTACTTTCTAGGGAACGCTCTTCTTAGCTAGCTTAGCTACGGTTTCCTCGAGCTCGTTAAAGAGCTAGTTATAGTACGTAAAGACAAGGTAGATCGTCGGTCCTCGGGTTCTTCTAATCGTAGCAGTAACCTTCGCGTAATGCTTACTAATATCGACGAGATACTCTGCTTAGCGCTATTCGGCGGTAGTAAGGCCGAGCTACTTAATACCCTCGGAACTCTAATAGATCTCGAGAGCGGTACGTAAAGTATATCCCCTCGTAACTATATAGAAAGTCGAATCGAACCGGGTTTTAATGTCTTAGGTAAAACGGAGTAGGCGCTAAGGAGGCCGCTTTTGCTATCGCTTATTCTATGCGATATTCTAGGTATCGGTTTTAGGGCGCTCGATTAGGTTCTTTTAAATAGCCTCGAATCAGTTATATGGGATCCTCTAGAGCGACATGCAGCAGACAGCTGACCGTCCGTCGTGCAAGAGTTAGAACTATACTAGGTTACCGGCTATAGGTACCGGCTACGGACAAAAGTTATACCTTATATAAAACGAGAGCGAGGCTTCTCTGCCTTATCCCGTCTTATTACTGCAATAAGTTTCTCGACTTTCGACTTTGCTTTATCCTTATCTAGGATCTTCTATTAGTCGTCGTTTAATAGTACAATTTTAAGCGTCTTAAAGAGGGCTCGGATCGCGATTTAAACTATATAAGCGAGGTAGGGAAACTTCTATAGGGATGCAACTAGTAACGACGTCGGCTCCGATTTAATAGGGCTAGGGCTATTAATAGGCTCCTCTTTATCGTTATTATCGTACGTATTGTCGTACGTATCCGGAATCGTAGCGAGCTTAATATTCGGAAGATTAAGCTAGATTATAGACCTTGTAATCTCCTCTACGCACTCGACCCTATCGATATAATTAGTAATTTTAAAGACATATACGAGTGAATTATATATACAACGCCTTATACAATGTTCGATTATTACTAGCGTTATCCGTAGTAATCGAGATTAGTTTCGTTGTTACGCTAACCCTATCTATTACCGTATAGACAAGCTTCGCTATATCCTTACTAGTATAGGAACCTAGAATTTTAGGGAATCCGATTATAAGTTCCTAGAGTTTCTAATCCGAATTAATAAAGTATAGTATAATCGAGAGGAAGGAGGCTCTTATAGTCCGGCTTAACTAGCTATCGATAGCAATAGCTACTCGGCGAGTATTACGGAGGATCTCCCGAATGTCGTCTAACGCAGCCTCTTTATTCTTTTCGAATATAATACGCTAGGTTGTCGCGCCGAGAAATAGGGGAGGGTAGTTTATAAGATATAGGTATGTCTTCTATATAGACTCCCTTTCGTAGAAGTCTTCCGGAAGACCGTTTATAGCTAGCATTTCGTTTACTAGTTGCTTAAAGTCTTCGGAGGAGAAATCGGTAGCCTTTAATCCTAGAGCTTCTTTAAGCGTAGCCTATAATAATTAGCTAGATCTCTACGGTTGATTTAGGTAGCCGGAATCTATAGCCGGTAGCTATAGCCGGTAGCTATAGCTAGCATTTTAGAAGATATACCTCTTTCTAGAACGCTGTATCTATATTAACTCTCCTCTCTCCTTAAGATTCCCGACACTGTTTAGAATAGAGATAGTTCGTAGGCGATAAGTTCCTATCCCCTAGTTTCGGGTATTTTAAGATTAAACCGCAGAAGTTGCAGACAATTACTAGTTAACCTTTAAGTCGAGAAGTCGTATAACGGTGCAATACCCCCTCTATAAAGAACTTCTAGAATGTATCCGTTCGCTCCTTACTCCCCTATCGTATCGAGTACTTCCGGAGTTTATACTCCTTTAAACGTAAGTATAAAGGGAACTATATCTTATAGACCTATTAATTGAACTGCTCTATATACTCGGGTTTCTAAAGATACGCCTAGCTAGCCTTTTCGAAGATTTCCGGGTTAATACTCGATATTCTTATATCTCCGAACAACCTTCTACTTAGACTCCGTAAAGGTAAGGACTAGGTAGTAGTATCCTATAATAAATTCCTACTACTAGGATTCGGAGAGGATGAATCTAGCCCTAATCGTAGTCTAGGACTCGATAGGCTCGAAGGTAAGTATACGACCTCCTCTCGACGTTGTCGCAATCTCGCTCGTATACTAGACTGTTTCGACTATCGTCTCGTTATTACCCTTCCTAGTATAGCGCCTAGTATATATACAATGTCGGTCGGTATGTTTTAAGGTTTCGTACGGTAAGGTAAGGACTTAGGAGTAGTAGATATATACTAGTAGCTATAGAGAAACACTCTTTCTTTTATAGTATCGTATCGTTAGGAACAGCTAGGTAGTAAATAGCTAGCTACCTTTTTTTTTGTTTCCTAGCTACCTAACTACTAGATTTTTTTTCCTAGCTACCCTAGCTAGCCTAACTACTAGAATTTCTTTCCTAGCTACCCTAACTACCTAAATTTTGCCTTCTATACGGCGGCTCTCTCCTACTAACGGAACCGAGCTACTATACCTAACGAATCTAAGCTCGTTTTTAGTCTTAATCCATCCTCTTTCGGTATAAGATACTCGATAAGCAAATGCTTAGGCCGAGTCTAACTACGAAACTTAAGACTAACTAATAGCTCTATTAACTAATCCTAATCCTCGAACTCCTTCCGCTTCTTAGTAAAGACCTTAAAGAGCGCTCGAGCTTCTTCGGGTACCTACGGAGTAGTCGAGATAAAGCCGTATCGCTAAAATAGGTAATCCTTCGGAGGCTTATATAGAGATTTAGAGAATTCTAACGCTAACCTATCCTACTAGCAGCTTAGATTCCGGATACAAGCCCTTTCTGCCTTAGTAAAGATTTCATATAGTAGTAGCACTCTGCCTTTGAGAAACGCTTTCTATTTAACTATTAGTATCTGCCGGCTACGAACGCCGGCTATATATGCCGAGTATAGAATAATTACCTATACCCCTTCCTCCTATAGTAATACTTCTACCGTCCTTAGATACCTAGCCCCGATCGCATTAATCGTAAGCTACTTTGCCTTTATAGACGTAAAGGCTTCGCTCTAATACTAATAAAGAAACTTCTACTCTATATCGAGGATATAAAGACGACTAGTCTCGATTCTAATCCTTGCTAGCTTTTCGTAGTAGCTTTAACTATGATTTTCTAGATTAATAGGACTTATACCTTAGCCCTTTACTAGTATCTCGTCTCTTTAACTATACTCGATCTACTCCTAGCGCTTATCGTCTATAGCGTTAGGCCCTAAGACTGCACCTATTACTAGATCGACGTATAGTATCTCCTCGCTTTTTTTAGTTCCTTTATTCGCAGTATTAAGCTCTATCGCGGCATCCTAAACTCTAGTATTGTTGTTCTCGGCTATCTAAACATCTCCGTTACTATCGGTCGTATTAATAGAGATAGCGGCTATAGGTCTAAATGCTATTAGTTAACGTATTAAAGAAAAATATGCCGGCTATAGCTGCCGGCTACGGCTACCGGCTATAGCTGCTAGCTACGGCCGCTAGCTAGATTGACTTACGCTACTAGAACTTTACGCTCGAAAACTAGCCGCAATTCTTTCCTCCTCTTAGCCTTCTCTTAGGTTATCTTCTTATTCTAACCTTCACTTTTTTCTATAGGCGCTAGCTATCGATAGAATGCCTTATTCCGCGCCTTTCTTCTCTTATCCTTAGCTCTTTTATCCTTATCTATCTTATCCTTTCTCTTGCGGTCTTATACGGAATTCTTCTTCGTAGAGTACTCCTCTTTAGTCTTGCGCTTTTTAGTTAGACGCTTAGGCAAAACAAACTCGCGGTCTTTAGTTCTATCTTCTATTTAGCGCGCGGCGCGCTTCTCTCTTACTATTATAAAGGAAAGGGGCGGGGGCGTAGCGTATAGTAGTTATTATCGGTATAGGTATAGAGGAAGAAGTTGAAAGTATAAGAATATCGCGAAGCCCTAATTGTTGCCGCCTACGTAACGTTATATAGGTAAGCTTTCGTAACTACGGTAACTACGCCCCAGTAATAGTAACTACGCCCTAGCAACGGCAACTACGCCCTAGCAACGGCAACTACGCCCTAGCAACGGTAATAAAGCGTAGTAAATACAACCTAGTAACTATTATAGCCGGCAATCGTAGCCGGCAGTCGAATAAGAGTGTCCTTATAGCAAAACTACGCCCTAGCAACGGCAACTACGCCCTAGTAACGGCAACTACGCCCTAGCAACGGCAAAAGAGCGTAGTAAATGTAATAGAGTTACTATTATAGCCGGCAATCGTAGCCGGCAGTCGAATAAGAGTGTCCTTATAGTAAAACTAATATAGTCTCTAGTTCAAACTAGGAATCTATATAGTTCGAAAAAACTAAACCGGAACTAGGGAGCTAGTTCGCCGCTAAGAAACTAAACTATATACGTTTAGTAGTTCGGAAACCGAACTACTACGGGGTCTACCTATATCTAAATCTATAGAGGTAGTGCTAGCGGAAACGCTATTAAATTTCCTCTATAGGAGGGAAAACCTATAGCCGGGGGTTAAGGTACCGATTCGCCGTAATAAGCGGGAATTGCAGCGTCGTAAACAAAGATAGTAGAATTCTTCGATAGGCTCCTACCTAGGTATTTAGAGGCGCGGGGGTGTCGCGCTATCGCTAAATTTCATCCTTAGTAAAACGTCGTATCGTCGGAATTAGGGTCCTCTTCTTTATATCCCTTGCCTTCTAGTTAGACACGTTAGATAGACCTAGAGTTAGGCCTTCCCTTAGCGTACTGCTAGCGGCTACATCGCGAATTATCTAGTAGCGATGTATATCGGAGCTAGTTAATTCTAGTCGTAGCGCTTTATTGCCTATAGTCGGGTTCTACTCGCTTAAGGTTGCATTTAGTAGAGACGGATCGGTCTACTACTCCCTAGAGGGGCCGCCGATAGACTTATTGTCGCTTTCTTTAATATGCGCTAGTTTCTTCTACCCTCTCGGTAGCTAGCGTCGTATAGGCTATACCTATCTATTAACGTTCCCGTCGGTATCGCTACCGCTACTACTATCCTAGCTAGGTCGTATCGATCTCGCGGCGATATATCTCGGCTCCCTCTACGTTATAGACAGCGTTATTTGATTTAGTTGTCTATCCGTAACTTGCGAGTCTTCGAATCTTTTAATTAGGTATTCGTTGCCTTCTCGCATTTCGTCTTCTCTAACCTATTTATTTATTATTAGTTGCTCGTCCTTCTACTTTACTAGATATTCAGTCTTTCCCCTTAAGCTACGTTTAGCTAAAACGCGTTTAGGAGTTATTATAGGTTGTTTAGACTATAGGTCTATCGGGGCTAGAACGCGGGGATAAGGTCTCGAGAAGGGGTCCTTCGCTAGATTTAGTATAGGCTCGAGCTACGCGATCGATATTACCGGGTAGAACTTAACTAATTTAAGTAGCTCTAATTTATAGGCTAATTTGCCTATCCTTCTCTTAATCTTAAAAGGGCCTATAGCCTAATTGCTGTATTTGCGATAGCTCTAACTATATACGCGATATCCGTAATGTAGCCTAAGTATAGTATAGTCTCCCGGCTCGAAGAATATATACTAATACTTAGCGTCGTAGCGGTACTTTATATCTACTACTACGAAAGCTATAGATTCCTCGGCTACGTCCCGAAATTGTTGTCGCAGCGCTGCGTAATCCTTTAGCTATAGTTCCCGGAGCCCGACAAAGGCGTCGGTATTTAAATTAAACCCGAAAAGCATTTTATCGGGCGAGACGCCGGTACTCGCATTCTTAATACTCCCGAGATAGGATATAAGGGAGGGAAGGACGTCTATCTACTATATATCTAGATTTGCTATAACAAAATACCGTATAGCGATCTTAACAGTCTAATTTATACGCTTAGACTAGCCGTCTATCTATAGGTAGTAAGCTATAGAGGCGAGGATTAATGCACCTAGTAGCTTTATTATTATAGTAAAGAATTTGGATAGCTATTTAGGATCTCGATCGTAGATAAAGACTTTAGCGACTCGCTAAGATCGCTCCTAGATAGCCGTAAGGTACTAGGCTACCTAGGTTTCTATAGTCTACTAGTATTTGCCGGAGAGGAGCAAAACCCGTTTAGACTTCTTATAGGTTACTATAAGGAGCGTATTAAAACCTTCGTTAGTAGGTAGGAGTCCTATAATCTAGTCTACTATTTAGACGTCTATAGGAAGCCTATACTTCGCGTCTATCGGATTAAGTTACTTATAGGGCTTATATCGCGTTAGCTAATTCGTCTTATATATATAGCACTAGTCGATATAGCGTTCTAAATGTCGGCGATAGTACCGGATATAGAAACTCGCGTTAACGCGATCGAGGGTGCGCTAAAAACCCGCGTAATGCCGAAGGTTATAGGCTATCTTAAAGATCTCGTAAGTAAGGCTAAAAGGAATGTATAGACGGGAATAATATAAGGTCGGGTTAATGTAGTAAACTAAGCTATCTTCCCGAAAAAATCTAATCCTATCTAGGCACTTTAGGTCTATCGGGACGTCGTCGGGTTTTTCGAGCGTATACTATATACTACGTACGGCGGTATCTTCCGAAGAGCGTAGAGAGGCTAGCTTCGGAAGATACGCTAGAGGCTAATCCGGGTAGACCGAAGGTGCCTCGCCTGTCTCTAGGGTAGCTTTTACCTAGGTCTCGGAGTATACCTTCTTCTATCTAGCTTTACGGTCGCGCTTACGCCTCTACCTCCTCCGTGCTTAGCGATTCGATATCTACTCGGGTTATACTACTTAGTCCTAGGCATATACGACTTCGATAGACTTAAGGACTACTAGTAATCTCCGCTACGGTCGGTCGTCTTAGTATACTTTCCTAAGTCTCGCCTTAAACTCGTCGGAAAGCGACATTACCGTTTCTACGTAGAGAGTAGGTTCCTTTTAAATACTATAGAAAAAGGCGGGTATCTCGTCGCGACGGTAGTATTCCTATCTATTAGTTCGCGAAAAGAAATATTCGCTATAGTCGATCCCGGATAGGAAGAGGATATTTACTAGAGCCGAAGGCAGAAGAGTAGGGATATTTATTTTAAAATTTAGGAGGTTAAGGCTACGTATACGCGTAGTAGTAGTAGACGTAGGGTCCGGCGATTAGCTCGAGATTTCTATATCGTACGCGCCGTCGCCTTCGAAAGTAGGCTTAAGGTCGTACGGCATTATTAATATTATAGGAATCTCGTCTAAGCTGCTAGCGTTAACGTCGTCCTATTAGAGGGAGAGTATACCCTATAATCGGGAGAGTGCATCGGGGGCGATATAATTACGTCCTAGTCTATAGATAATTTCTAAGCTCGCGAATTAGGAAATATAGATAGCGGCCTAGATTATTCTCCGGTTTAATCCGGCCGTAGATACTATCGTAGCGATCTAGGTCTTTTTCGCTATCGCCGTTACCGCGCTATAATCGGTAACTACGATAGTCCTTAGTGCTACGTCTACTATATAAGACGCCCTTTTAATTGCCTAGACGACTCCGAATAATTCGAGCTCGGTTAGCTAGTAGCGCGCCTCGGCACCTATAAGTATATAACTAGCGAAACCTAAGATCTTTAGTCTATCTCGGGGAAACTGCTTAGACTGCTTTAGCTAGGTAGTACTATCGACGAAATCGGAGACTATATTATCTTTCCGCGTTACGGGGACAGGTTCCTTATATTCTATTTCTAAGTCTCTATCGACTTAGTAGTATATTACGCCTATCCTAAACTCCTTAGAGGCGTCTACGTCGATATATAAGGTAGATACAGGGTCGAAGTACTAGAGAAATCCCTTCCTATCTTCGGACTATATAGATTATATAGTATTCTAGGTAATGTCTATTTCGCGGGTCTAGTATAGCTTTGCTCCCCGCATTTAGGCGTAGCGCCTTCCGCCCTTCGTTTAGGTAGCCTAGTATTCCTTTATTACGGCGATTTTAGCTTGCTATAAGAGTAGTATAATTCTGCCGAAATATAGAATAGTAGACCTAAGGTAGCCGACTAGACCGAGATAGTGTTCTAGCTATTCGGCGTTAATAGGCTTTTCTAGTTCCCGTAGCGCTACGAGTCTATCTGCCTAAGTTGCGAATCCCTTCCCGTCTACCGTTCTTCTAAGAATTTAAATAGAGGGGAAACCTAGGTACGCCTTCCCGGGTTCTAGGCTAAATCGCAAGTTGTCTATCTTTTTAAATACGCGTTCGAGTAGGGCACGATAAGACTCTAGGTCTACCGACCCTAGGACTATATTATCGATATACCCGTTCGCCGCGTCCCCGAATTCCTATAGAGTACGGTCGAGTAGCCTTTATATATATTAAACGCTATTATAATATCCTATTGCCGCGACCTTTAAGTATTCCTATCCGCGGGCAGTGTTTACTATAAATTTCTAGCGATCTTTCTCGGCTACCGCAAATTAATAGAATATAGACCTTGCGTCTATTACCGAGATATATATATAGCTACGTAGCTTAGCGATAATGTCGTCCTAGAGGGGAAGAGGGTAGGTATCCTTCTACGATATACTATTAAGGCCTCTAATATCGATAACTACGCGTAGCTTATAGTAAGCTAAGCTATCGTCGCGGAATAGCGTCCTCTAGACAATAAACACCGGCTAAGCTAATAGCGAGGGCTTCTCGCTAAAAGCTATCTTATCCTAGGAGTAGAGTTTATCGAACTGTTTATCGACCTCTATATTATCCTTCTCTAATATTCGATAAACCTTACTACTAAACTTTTTATCTTCCTATCCCGACTTAAGGGGAAGTTCTAACTATTCGTCCTTTAGTAGGTTAATCGTCGTACCCCTATCTGTCTATAACTATAGGAATTTGTCGGCGATAGACTAAAGGTCTGCCGCCGCTTTAGAATCTAGGTTTGCGGCGCAAACCGTTACGCCGGCCGAAGTTTTAAGACTAGCTATCCTAGCGTTAATTGAAATTTTAGTAGTATCGGGCGGTAAGCTAAGGTCTATTAGGTCCGCTTCTTTATTTTCGTTAAGTTCGCGGGTCGGCGGTTAAGATTTAGATATCCGCGGGAGTTGCGGGCGTACTATAGTTTAATCCGGATTCGCTAAGTTTCTAGCTAGGCTTAAATTAGACTAAAACGCGCTAGCGAGAGTTCGACCGGTAGGGCGAGGAGACTCTCGGTCTATTAGCCTAATCGCCTTATTTTCGCTAAGTCTATTTATCGGTACCTAAGACTATCGGGTCTTAAGTACTTAAGCTTGCGTGTCTCTATAAATAGGTTCTACTGCGGCTTTTCTCGTTTTTAAGGATGCTCGAAATTCGCGAGTTAAAAGAGCCTATATCTATAGATCTATCGCGAGCGGGGTGCCTCCTAATTTTCGCTCTATAGACCGAGGGTCTATATTAAACTTATCGATTTGCTAGATATCGTCTATCTACAATTGCTACAGTTTACCTAGTTTTCTATTACGTAGTATTACTAGGTCGTCGTCGTAGCTAAGATTCCTAACTTAGACCCTAGGAAGTTCGGGTCCGGTAATATAGGCGCATATCGCCGCCGTACCCGGGAAATTAGATTCGCTAGGAACGAAGAGGAGGTCTTAGTCTATGCCCTTAAAAGCCGTCGCTCTATTATATCGTACTAGAATCATTGCCGCCGTACGTAGCGGTAGCCTAATTTAGTCAATAGCCCTAATATTAGCCTATATTAGAGTCTTAGTTTTAGGTATATAGGCTATAGGCATTACGGCGTAGTCGTTTTCTATTATAACGACGTATCCGGCTCCGGTATAGAGTATAAAGCCGGCGGGGGTTATAACGTCTATCCTAAGGAGTATATTATACGGTAAATTAGGTATAACTCTTACTAGCTATTCGATATAGGCGAGGGTAGGCTTTCTAGACTTCGCGAATATAGGGAAGTATATCGACAAATTAATCTATTACTCGCACTTTATACTTCCGGCTAAACTACGAAATTCGAGAGGCTACTTTAGATACTAGATGTTTTCTCGACCTAGCTAGGCAACTAGCTACTTTTAGTCTATTATCGATGCTTTTATACTAGTGTCGAGGCATATACGTTTAAATTCTCCTTCCGGAGTAAGAGCGTAGTTAGCCTCGACTATATCGTAATATCGGAACGTATAAGCTAAATCTCCCGGCGGGAGCTTAGCTATATATAGAATAATCTATAGTTACTCTTAAATGTAGTAGACTGTAGACCTAAAGCTTTAGGCTATTAATGTCGTCAAATTTTCGCTTAGCTAGCTATAATAAATCTTCTTAATGCTTATCTATAGTAAGATGCGTTTCGATATTCTAGAGAGAGCTAGTTCTATAAGATACTAAATCGTATGCTTTCCCTTAGGCCTCTATTAATAGACGTAAGGCATCTTGCTTATCTAGTAGTAAGCAACCTAGTAATTTAAGGCGCTCGAAAATTCCTGCTACTACTAGGTATTCTAGAGTTTCCGATAGACTTAAGGTTAAGCGCTACGAGCTAGGAGTAACTAGTTTTACTTCTAGCTCGCGGAGTTTCCCGAAGCCTACTCGAGGAGTACGTTAGTACGTTTACCGGAGGCGTCCTTAGGGTAGGCTTAGTCGAGGTAGATAGTAAAAAACTCGTTAGTAGAGCGGAAAATCTCCCTATATATATTATAGCGTATAGGTCGGCCGTCCTAGCGGTTCTTCTCTCGGGAAGGCTAGCTCGAGACCTCGGGTCTACGGCTCTAGGTCTAAGTATAGTAGACTAGAGATACGAACGGGTTTATAGAAAGGAAAACCTAGTCCTCTTATCCGCCGGTATAACTAGCGTCTTCTTCCGCCTTATACTAATCTCCTAGCTCTTCTTAGGCGTCGAACTAGTCCTACTAACTAAGTCTAGATTCGTCGTACTTATCGCCCTACTCTCGGTCTATCGGGTCGTAGAAAAAGGCGGGCTTAGCGAGGCCTCCGTAATTCGCGGGAATGCCTTATCCTCTTATATTTCCGAACATCGTCTACTATCTCTAAGGATTCGGATACTACGGGAGACCGCGCGCGTCTACTATCTTCTCGTTTACGCTTGCGTTTGCGGCTTATAGTCGTTAGCGGCTATAGACTTAAGGTCTAGGCTAACGGCGCTATTAGAAGGCGTTAGGTTACTATCGATTATATAGATTATTATTTCCGAGAAAAGGCGCGCGTCTAGCGTTAAAACGAGACCTAGGCTAAAACCTTAGGTCTACGAACCTACCCTATACTAAATCGCTACGCCGAAGGTTATACTTACTACTATAGTAGCTAGCAGTTATACTACCGGGTAGATATAGCTCTACCTATATAGCGTAGTAGGCCTATATTATATCGATAAGGGTTTGATATATCTATAGTGCCGTAGGTGTATTAAGATTACCTCTAAGCTCTAGCGCGATCTTACGGAAGGTATAATTAATCTACCTAGCGAGCGATTCCGTACCGCTCTACTAAGCGAGACGTATAACGTTAATAACGTACTCGCTTACGCTTCTACGGGCCGCGATATCCTTAATGCGGTATTATTCTATCTCTATCTTGCGCGTAGCGACTAAAGGGTCTAATTAGAACTATTCGCGTAACGCCTCCTTCTATCGCTCGATCCCCGGGCCGGTTTATAGAAGCGTACGTCGATTATTAGTAAGCGCGTACAGGTACTATTATAAAGCGGAACCCTAAAGGCATCGGTATAGTAATAGACGAAGGGTAGGAGCTAGGTATTCGCTAGCCTAAATAGCGACGTCTAGGCGCGTAATAAAGGCGAAAACATCTCGGTAGTATATAGTATTCCCGAAATACACTACTAGGCCTTTGCCCTTGCTCTCCGGTAGGTCCTTATTAAAATACCCGATTTACTCGGGCTTAAACTTATAGGGGGCGATTTCCTAGCTAAAATCTAACTAAGGAGTGTATAGGGGAGTATATACGTATATACCGTTATACCTAGGGTCGATATAGTTTCCTCGATCCCCGCGGTTCTATATAGACCTAAGGTTGCCCGTAGGTAGCTCTCTAGCGACTAGGACTCCCTAGGCTAAGGCCGCGAAACGCTCGGCGTTAATCTTAGGTCTAGTATAAAGGCGAGCATCTCGATTCCGATTAGCTTACTAGTCTACCCTCGCTAGGCTATAGCCTACTCGGTTACATATCGGGTAAAGACCTATATATCGTAGCGGCCCGGTCGCTCCTAAATAGTCCTTATTCTATAGAGCTATATAGCCTACCTAGCTATTATTCCCTATCGCCTATACTAGTTTCCCTATAAGCGTTTCTAACCTACTAATTCTAGTATTCTCGGCGTTGTCGTTACTATCTTCGTTATTGCCGGTATTATTCCGAGGGTTCACTTCCCTCGGTCTTCTAGTAGACTTAGCGTTTCCTCGCTATCCCGACGTAAACAACTTGCCCGTATTAATACAGTAGTCTAGTTACTCCGACGGCTACGGAGCTCTACCTTCGCTATTCTCTTTAGCGGCCGCTTTATTCTTAGCTCTTACGGCTTCCTAGCGGCCCTACTCGAAAGCCTTTTATAATTTTTCCTAGATCTCGAGCTCGTAGACCTCTCGTTGCTCTACGAGGGCGCGATTAAGACGAGCCTAGTCGTTCTTACGCTATATTCCTACTCTCTCGCGTTCTTCCCGCATTTGTTAAGCAAACTATTCCTTTATTTGCTATATAGCATTACCGTTAGTAGGGGCTACGGCTCCGTTAGCCTTACCTAACATTTCTTACTCCGGATCTAAGTCGGCGAGAGAGCTAAGAGGTAATATAGTAGATACGGAGATAAGAGAGCTTTCTTAAGGCGCTAGCGGGGGCTCTTTATAAAAAGAGCCGAAGTTCTTAAAGGCGTCGCCCTTAGGCGGATTAATCGTAAAAGGAACCTTACGTCTATCCGGCTTAGGGGCCGCTCCTATATCGTCTTCTACCGAAGGTTAGACCGCTTGCTTCTCTAGCTTCGGAGGTATCTAAGTTTTCCTATAACAAGGACGATATTCGTTCTCTAGAGGCTCTTTAGCGGTAGACCTAAAGTTCTCGGTCTTCTACTAGGCGAAATGCTTGCTCTTTAGCTAGTAAGCTATTAAACGGTCGACCTATTATACCGCGGAATAAGATAGAGAGTTGTTATTAACCTAGTTACTAATAATTTTAGAGCGAGTAGGAGGCTTAGGCGTAGTATCCCTATCGGTAGACTTAGCGTTCTCCCTTAATATAGATCTTAATCTACGAGGAGGGTCCGCTTCTTTAGGATCCTCTAGCTACTCGGTTATAGCGATAACGCGGAATTTTAGGTCTCCCTCTAGAAGTTTTGCTAGGTACTGTCTTAGTTTAGAAAAAGCTAGGAGGGTGAAAGCTGTATAGATAAGGTAGTACTAGTATCTGTCCTTAGCTAATTCGGGAAGAGTACAATCTTCCTAGGTAGTAGGCTATAACTTAACAGAAGGTTCCCCTTAGTTCTTCGGTGCTATAGACTTAGAGCAATAGGCCGTTAGTTAGGCTAGTTAAGGGCTACGCGGCTTCGGTGCTCGAGTGTTAAGTACGAGCGTAATTAGAATGTTAAGTATAGTAGCGCACGTAGCAGTCGCCGTTTAGTTATTCTAAACCTTCCTAAATTACGGTCCCCGCTAACCTAGTATCGGGCGGACCTGCCTTCTCTAAATAAGGGTATAAACAATAGAAAAGTAAAGGCGGTAGGGTGCCGGCGATAGCGGTATACTTAGTCTATCGCCTATAGCTACGCCGACTTATCGCTAGTAATTTCTTAACTCTTTCGCTTAGTATAGTCTAACTACTACTTTCGTCGATAGTACAGAAAATAGCGTTAGAGTAGGTCGTTAGGATTCCTCCTAGGTGCGGAGGACCTTTTACCTTAGAAGGAGAAGGGGGATAGTAAACCGTAGTTCGGATAGTCCGTTTAGTAACGGTTAGTGCGTTTTTCTTACGCTAGTGCTTATAGCGAAGCTACTATTTTGTTATAGTTCGAAACGTGGTTTTAAAGTGTGTTAATTTATATTATGTCTATCTAGCTACGAAGGAAGTATATACCTATAGTAGGCGGCTAGTAGCAGCCGCTAGGTATCCCTTTCCCTCTAGCTTTGTAACAATTTGCCTCGTTTATATAAGAGACTATACGGCGAGATAATAACTAAGATTAATAAGAGTACGCGCCTCTATATTGTAATAGATAGCTAGTCTAATCGCGCTTATCGCTCGGTCGTTAATTATCTCGCTATTACCCCTCGAGCGGCGTAGTTTCTAAGATCTAAGCTTACTAGCGCTAATAGAAGTAATACTTAGTATTACGCTAAAGGTCTTCTCGAAGTTATTAAGCGCTTTCCGGTAGGCAAAGTAGTTAGTATCGTTACTAATAATGCGTTAGTAATAAAGGCGGCAACTAAAAAGGTATATTTCGAAGATTTAAAATTAGAGTATATCCCTCGTAGGTAGCGCCGATCGACTAACCGATAAGCGCTAATAAGACTTAGTGCGTACGGCAGTATCTAGTACTAGTCCGCTTAGGATGCGCTTCTTATTTTACTTAACTCTTAGTTTCTAACTTATACTACTATAATACTAGTATTACTAGTATTAGATATATTATTACAGACGCTAAAACTATCGTAGAATACTTTAAGTATACTTAGCTCGCTTTTAAGATACTACTAGATATATCTAAGGGCAAAGTACGGCATTTTTAGACCCCCGGAGGTGTCCGCTAGTAAGCCGACCTATACTACTATAGAAGTGTCCTTATTAATAAATACTAGATAGAAGAGCTCCGCGTATACTATAAGCATCGTCTACTAGTAGGAGCGTCTTCTACTTAGCGGAAGACATAGTTAGAGATATACGAGGTATACGAAGAGGGCTAGTTTTAGCGTAATTTAAGAGGGTAAGTACTAAAGCCGAGTTTTGCGTACTTCTTACTAATTTCTAACCCTCCTTAGCTACTACGACTTAATAGAGCTATTCCTTAAGGTTACTATTACCTTAGAGTTAGATAGACTAAAGCTATTATATATCTATAGCAACTAGCGCTAGCTTATAAATTTAGTAGTTAATAAGGCTCTAAATCTCGTCTCGAATAAGGAGATAGAGGTTTATATCGAGAAGCAGTAGGAGAAGCTATACGTTACTTAGAGACTATATAGAATACTTAATATACTAACAATGCCTCTAGTTATTACTCTCTTATACTAATTGCCTATCTCGCTAATGTCTCCGAGCGCTCCGACCTTAAGAAACAGTTTATTATTATTACTAACGAAGAAGTCCGATCTCTTACTCCTTTTCTCGTCGAATACTATACTAACTAATAACGCAAGTCCGCTACTTATCTAGACTATAACGAGTTAAGAGATAAGATCTATATATACGTCGGACAACTTCTAAACGATATCTTTATACTCCGTAGCCGTTACGGTCTATTTAGTAACCCTATCGTATAGGTAGCTAGAAAGAGTCCGATACTATTATTATAGTAAGTAAACAACTTCCGAGACTCGTACCCTAAGCTTACTAATCTCTATATACTAGCATTATCTCTATATCTAATAACCGGTACTATAGAGCGCAACTAGTCCGCTTATAGCTTTATTTAGTTACTTAAACGCAATAGATTAAGCTACGATATCCTCGAGAAGTTAGTTTTTATATACTAGAATCTATATATTAAGTATTATATTAACGACGATAAGCTTATAAACGATAGTTACGTAGATCTATAAGACATACTAAAAGAAGTATTTAAGCCGTAAGGCGACTTCGAGTTTACTTATAGCGATAACGATAGTAATACTATCGACCTTACTATCGATAGTAGTAGCTAGTAGGGCTGCTTTATATACCTAGAATGTCCTTATTTACGCTCTATATCTCTTATTTCCTTTATTGTTCCATTTTGTATACGATACGCTATAATAACCGGATCCACTTGCTGACCAATCTGTGTCTCGTGTATGTTCATAACGTGAGCACTGTGTTCATAAACCCGGAAGTTAAATACACGGTGAGTCTACATCTCTAGCTCTTGCCGCCTTGCAACGATGACTGCAGATTTCGAAACTGCTTTGCACCTCAGCTTGCAGCCTAGGCATATGTCACGTAGCACAGCTCATGTGGCGCTGACAATCAGCTGAACGCTCTGCAGTTCGCAGAAGACGCTGGACTTGTCAGAGCGTGAAACCGTTCCGGTCTGTAAGCAGCTCTCGGGGGCGATTGCCCTCAGCATAACGAACTTCAGCGGACAACTGCCAACTGGATCTCCTCGGGCTTCTTTTAATTCAGACCTCGAGGCCTTCAGGCTTCCACGGCGCGACACAGCACCGTCGGCCAGAATCACGGATCGCGATGGCGGCGAACAAAAATTGGTCGGATGGCGAAGATTTGTTGGGTGGGACGGGGCTGCATGACCAGATTCCGGTCTGACGTTACTGTCTGTGAACTTGAGTCGGCGCCAAAGCATGGCATGCTGTTGAGGCCAAGGACTTCTTCCTTCTTGTGAAAGAACAGCAGCCGGCCAATTGCACTCTGCGGCCAGCTTTTCGACCTTCCGGTGGCAGAAGATGCACCTGCTGTATTTCTCTGACAGTTTGGTTCCGCTGACCACTGAGGAGGGTGCCGCCACTTCCTATGCCTTCGGATCAGGCGTAGATGACGTATCATCTGCCTGAACGCATCCCAGCCTGATATCTCGCTCTTCAGATCGGATTTTGCCGGGACGAATATGCGATGCGATGCGATGCGATGGCTGTGAAGCACTGGTATCGACTGCATGCAGAGGAAGATGCTCAGGCAAAGAGCAGGACAGCGGGCAGCGTCGATCAAGGTTTCGGGTCAGACTCACGCAGGCGGCAGGCGGCAGGCGGATGCGCGGGCTGAACCCACTTTTAATTAATTTCCGCTCAGCAAGACCTCCGCTTCTTCTTGTTGTCCACAGTCCGCGTTTCCCCTTCACACACCATCAAGTGTGGATTGAGATTCTACATGACAATGCGAGCTGGATGTTGTAATATAATTATGCACATTGGCGCTACACGAGCAATCGACAGCACACGCAGCGGGGCACTCTTCATCTTTGGCTGCACTGCAGGTCAACGTGGCGAGCGTCCGCCGTCCGCCGTCCGCCGTCCGCCCAACCTTGAGCCGAATCGGCCGTACTCCGTACCTTGCATATGCAACTCCCGGCCAATCACGCCGCCATTTGCTGGGTAACCACCGCACATTCGGAATCCCTCCCATCTCCTGAGGAAGTCTAACCTGCTTGGAGTAGTCATGGAGTGTTCAACAGTGAAACTGACAGGAACAGGAACGGATCGCCGGTGCCCAACCGGACCTCCCACTGGCTCATGCGCTTGATGACGGGGCGCAGCGCGGTACCCACAGATCACACCGCGCTGCCTAGCGTGGAGTCGTGCACCGAGTTGTCCTTGTGTTCTTGGTCGGCACCCCTACTCCCGTACAAGTACGCCAGGCCAGCCCTTCCTCGTCCTCTGACTCCTCTGCCTCCCTCCACCACACGCTTCACGGGTCTGAAGGTCTTGCCAACACCACTCTCGTTTCCCACTTCGACCTTCATTCGGTCTTTGACAGACCAGTACACTCTTTGTGTCGAAACCAGCCTTCACAGCCAATTGCAAAGCTACCACTAGAGTCGCAAGTCGATCTCTACCAATCATTACCACAGACCAACGAACTTCTTGCACTTGGAACAGACCCACAGCGTAAACATGTTTACCAACAGCATTATCGCCGCGACTGGCGCCCTCCTCACCTTGGTTGCTGCCGTGCCCATGGCCGACCAACACCCACACCATCGTCACCACCCAGCCCACAAACGGGACTACGTCTGGGTCACCCTCACTGAGGTTGACATTGAGACGGTGGCTGTCACCAAGACTGTCTGGATCGAACCCGGCGAGACCCCACCGCCTAATGTCAAAGCCCCACAGCCATATGGTGCTCCAGCCAGCAGCAGCTCGTCTAGCAGTCCTGCACCAGCTGCCTACACTCCTCCAGCCAGCAGCAGCCCGTCGAGCAGCCCTGCACCAGCTGCCTACACTCCTCCAGCTTTTTCAAGCAGCAGCAGCCATCCACCTGCATACATTCCTCCAGCTCCTTCCACCCCACAATCTACCTACGTTGCGCCAGCATACACTCCTCCAGCAACGTCGACTCCTCCCACCTACACTGCACCAACCCCTAGCTCAGCACCTGCCGCTCCAGCTTCCGGCGTTAGCTCTTCCGGCAATGGCCTCAGCGGCCTGGGTGCCTCCGGCACCTACTACTCTGGAGACCTCACCTGGTACGATGTTGGTCTTGGTGCTTGCGGTGAGACCAGCACTTCCAACGAGGCCATCGTAGCCATTCCAGAGAAGATCTTCGATGCCTACACTGTTGGCGGAAACCCGAACAAGAACCCGCTCTGCGGCAAATACGTTACAATCACCGGCAAGGACGGCTCGCTCTACAAGGCCAAGATTGTCGACCGCTGCCCAGGCTGCACCCAGAACGACCTCGACTTGTCTCAAGATTTCTTCAACAAGGTCACACAAAATGGTGACGGTCGTGTCCACGGAATGAAGTGGTGCTTCGACTAAGTACAACGCGAAAACAGCGCGTTCCCTTCTCAGCATCCTTCAGCAAATTACAGCACTTCTTGGGCAAAAACCTGGTGTTTTGGCTGAGCTTCCGGAGTTGATCTCTGCGCGCAGGAACAATATACGTATCGCAGCGAAGCATGACAGCAAGCGGCATTTGTTGTACAAAAGACGCCTATACGCACGCCCCCTTTCACGACTTCACGACTTGAGAACCTTTTTTGATCTGGGATACCAATGTCCCTTGTGCAGGCAAAAGCATCTATGGCGAAGCGAACACAAAATGGCAGGCCTGGCGCTGGAACGACATGAACACAACATTTTGGGGACACATCATCACAAACATCTCGTACAATCTTCAATGTATCGGATGTTCTTGCTTGTCTCAAGACCTTAACATTAGTTGATACAGCTTTCGCTTCTTTTGTGTATACTTGCAAACCCATCTTTCCAGATCCTCAAACTCACTCCCTTCTACTGCTTCTCTTTTCCTCTTTCCCTGCGCTACACCGATCGGTCTCCAAGCTTTCTTCGGCTTGAGTATTTACCAATTTATGTTCAGTCGTGCAGCAGCCATGCTTTTTTGGAGCTCCCCGAGACGCGTACATACATGTATGTTCATTATTAGAGTTTCTCCTCTGTCAACAATAAACCTGAGACATCAACACCACACATTATTCAAAATGCGTCAATGTCGGTGTGCCATCCCTTGCTCACTCTCGCCCAGGATTCGAAGCTCGCCCTTGTTCTGAATCTGGTCAACACCCCTCTCACAGGCTGGTCGCCGATAGCGATAGGCTTTTGGTACCCGGGTCCCATGCAACATTCTCCTGGACGTATCACATCGTCGCCAGGTCCGGAACAATGTCTGCATTCGCAATTTCTATCCGGCATATGGCTCCTGAGAACTGCATCGTGTATACATGGCGACTGGCTACGTAAAATTTTTGAAATGCTTTTATTCTGAGCCGTCGTACATGATTCGCGAAGTCCAGCATCGTTGTGACAGAAAAACGTCGTGGACTAGCCAATAGACCGACCTTGCTGACTGACGTATTTACCCAAAGCTAATAAGATTTTCGATCCATGCCCACAACACGGCCAAAATCCAGAGCGAGCTTGATGAATTTGTCCAGGTGCTGCTGATCGCTTGGGAAGCTGCGGTCGTCGATATCGCCGTCTCCGTGGGCCAATCATACCGAGACTCGCTCGTCGACGTCGTTGAACTCGTCGAAAAAACTACAACCGGCAGACTGGCGCGAGTCTTGTTGGCCTCAGAACCAACCGTCTCCATCGTTGTTCGAGTACGGCCTGCCATGATCTCAAGTCCATCAGAGCCATAGCTGTACGTGGTCCCACTCCTCGTGATCTCGGTACCGGCGAAACTGATGACATTCGAGGTAGTGGCAATGGGAGTGAGCAGAACCTCGCCTGCTTGTATAACGGTCGGCGAGGGTCCCGTTACCGCAGCGCTGGTCAATGCGGTCAAATGTGCCGTAGTCTGATCAACTACGATGGCCCCCGAGTTGATGCTAATCGCGTGACCGGAGATAGTGGCCACATCGCCGCTGCGGAGAGTGTTGGACCCGATGATGAAATAGTCGCTACTTTGGAGAGCTGTAATAGTCGTACTTGAGAGAGTGAGCACCGCACCAGCTGCAAAAGAGGTCTGCGTCTCATGGTGGGTTTGTGTTGCTTTTGGCTGCGCGTTCGAATGCCTGGAGCTCTCAAGAGACTGATTAGGGTCGTGTGAAAAGGATTGGCTGCCTTCTGGATGACTTGCTCCAGGCGAAGTTAGAATAGGGTTCGTGAAAGTCGACAAAGCTTCGGTGAGGATTGAGAAAGCCGGCGCGTTCGCTATTTCTGAAGTAACGGGGTCTGTGGGATCGAGAGGGCCTGCGCCAGGATCAGATACTGCAGGTTGAGCTGGAGCTGAAGACGGGTCGAACTTGAAGCTGAACGTTGAGGTGACGATCTTCGTGATCTTAGGAGCCAAGCTGGTCGAGACCCCTTCGTTGGGCCGTGATTGAGAATGGTGACTAGCACTTGTCAGAGTGGTTTGGCCGTTCCCGTCGCTATTCAGATTAGATTCAGTGCTTGGGGTCGCAGAAGAATGTGGTAGAGCCGATGTGATAGCAGCTGCTGGATTTTTAGGAGTTGAAGCAGCTGCAGCAGAAGTACTTGTCGTAGTTTTGGCCGTAGGAAGAGTCGGTTGTGCGGCAGTTTGCTGCTCTTGTAGAGTGATCGGTGGATCGAACCAGAATCCTGCCATGTACTTTGGCTCCAATGTACATGTCTTCCATGCGGGATCCAGGTCAGTGATCTTGCTAGGAATATCGATGAGTGGGTTCAGGTGCTGGTAGATCGTATTGCACCAGCTCGGTCTCGGAACAGAGTCATCAAAGTCATATTTAGCACAGCGACCTTGACAGGCCCATGCAGACGCCGGTACAGGCCAGTTCATATCCGCATAATTGATCTGCGTATTAACTCCTGTGCCGCTGCGTTGCGTGCTCACTTCAGAAGACTCCAAAGTCAGGATGAAGTTGCTCAGTGGGGTGCCGACTGTAAGATCAGGATAGCCATCTTCAGTCGCAAACAATGAAGCCATCGACAAATAGACCTTGCCGCTCGTGAAGATACGTCCCAATGCCGAGACCGTGTTTGGTTGACCAGATATGGTTGGGGTTGCTTGTATTGTTGAGCCATTTCCAGCACACAAATCACCGTCAACAGTGGTGACAGGAAAGTATAATAATTCCACCGCATCCTTGATGGCGAAGACACAAGGCTCATTCCCGTGGACGGGGTTGCCGCAAAGATTGAGCAAAGCGTCTTCGTTGATAGTCGATGCATTCGAGTTGTGATACCATATGTAGCAGTCCCGCTGAGACGGCTCACAAGGCTGAGGCTCGAATGTCGGCGTTGCTAATGAGGTGTGCGTAAAGACACCCATTGTAGTGAATGAGGTTATGGTTGATGTGACAGGATCAAGGTCAACTCTAGCTGAGCCATCACACAGTGTGTAGGTGCTGACATTGGTCGGATAAATCGTGGTGGTTACAGTCGAATTAGCCGTTGCCAGTGTAGTCGTTGTCACCAAGGGCCACGCGCGATTCGCAACAGTTGCGCTGTACCATTCCAAGCTCGAGGATGTCCAGGTCATGATTTGAGACCAGCATTGTTGAGCCTTTTGTACAGATTGTGGTACGTTGATACCTGGTGGGAACACGCCGGGCGACATGCCATGAAAATGTGCGGCGGACGCAGTGGAATAGAAGCCATTTGATGAGGTCAATGGACTGGCTGTACCAACCAGTGAACGCACCAATGTCGAAGGCTTCGATTGTGTACCAGTTGACTCTGTTGATATTAACGTAGCATAGCTTGTAGTATTAGGATGGTATAGAAATAAAACAAGAAAGCAAAGCATAAGCGACAGTGAAAGCTGCATCATCAAGATGACAGAAGAAGAGAAAACCAAAGCAACGAAGACATATGCATATAGGGACTTGAGAGGAAGCCACCAGCCGCTGGATACTTAAGCATATGCACAATCGTCCATCTGCTGCACGATCACAGTCCCAAGCGCTTGAGAAAGTGGACTTTTGCGGCGTGACGTCTGGGTAAATGATGGAGGCCATGGTATTGTGAAACCGTGAATCCAGAGGACAAGACTATTGGGCACGTAGCGAGAGTTTGAGCACTTGGCACGCTCCAAAGTAGATGCGGTGATATTTTCAGGCTGCTGTGCCGTTAGACTGCATGGTGCTGGCACGCTCTGCCACACATGTTGTCGTGTAGCCGCCGGGCCCAATGGAGCAGGCCGGGATCAACTTTGATTGTGCGGAATCTGGTCATCGCAAGCTTGGCAGCGACATGATGGCAGCTACCATGAGGCGAGGCGTTGTGTGTTGACAACGGCGGAAGCTCAGTCTGCTTGGGTGTTGGAGAGTGATGATGAGGTGCAGAGGTGTAGGTCGCAACTGATCGATTTTCTGTATTCGCGGTGGAGAACTCCATCTAGCGTCTTGCCTAGCCGAACCAATGGGAGAAGACTCGACCTCCGCGACTGTTCATCGCACAGCAGTACGCAAAGCATTAGGCCTGGCTCCTTGCGCTCATCCCTCCACCTCCATACACGATGCAGCGCGTGATACAGCGGTCTAAAAGGGCGGAGAGGGTTGCAAACAAAGCCAGAAAAGAAAGACTCGAACGCGAAGCAAAGTCGAAAGCATGGGAACGAAATCAGGCACGAGTGCGAATGGTCAGAGAGAACACGAAGGCATTGCAACAAGATCGAAAGAATCGTCGAGAGGACTGGCAAGCCGGCGCGCTGGCACCGCGAAGGGATGTCGGGGATCTCCAAACCAGATACGGCGCAATCCCAGTCTTCAGCATCCATTTGCCAGAGCGAGATCCTGAGGCCAGGCCGAAATGGGCACCCATACGAAAAGGAGACAGAGTAGTCGTCTTGAGTGGCAGAGACCGCGGCAAGATTGGCGAAGTCAAGGACTACGATAGCGTGAGAGCCGCAGTGCAAGTGGCCGGCCTGAACATGGTCGACATCATAGTACCAGAGTGGTTGAGGCAGGAGAAGAACATCGAAGACCAGCCAGAACTGCAGAGCGTGGAGAAATTCTTTCATCTCGAGGATGTACGGCTTGTATTCCCGCTCCCGGATCCGGAGACTGGAGAACCGCGAGACGCCATTATTGACCAGCTGGTTGAAACATCAAAAGGTCGACGTGCTATTGCTGGTACTAACACCATAATTCCATACCCACCCCAAGATAAAGCGGTCGGTCACACAGATTACGATTGCGATACTGTTCGGATGGTTCTTGAAGAGCGCACCTTCATCCCCACCCTTATAAGATCGCCCATGCCACTATCAGTCATTGATGAGCTGCGAGGCAGGTACAGCAAATTTAGGACACGGCATCACCACGAGTATATCCAGAGGAAGGAAGCAGAAGACGTTAGGGAGCAAGCACGGAAGGGACTCATCAAGACTATGCGTACGCCACTTCAGCAGCTTGCTGAGCTTCGGGAGAAGAAGAAGAAGGAGGAGGACAGGGAGCTCACGGTTGAGCAGTTGGCGAGAATCGGAGAAGTCATGGCGATGGAGCGGACGAGGAAGCTTGGCGGGCAAGCGGCTACTGCGTGAGGCATGCGTATTGCTCGTTTGTAAGATACCCAATGTATACTGTGCTCTCAGCGTGTTGTCGGCCAAAGGCATCACTTCCACCTTCTGGTCAAGCCGTCTAATCAACAATGCGGAAATCGTCTTCTCTTTCATCTGCAAGCTGACAGGAGACAGATACAAATGCTGGAAAAGGTGAAAGCCCCGATGCTCATACGTGAATCATGTTTCGATCTGGTGTCATCTATGTTCTGTCTATATCCGCTTCGAACTACACCCGACTACGATCGCCATCATACCGAATCGTGGTCCCTCTTTCCGCCACGTCGCGCTCTGTATCCGAACGCTCTTCAACATGCGAAGCAGCATCGACATCCTTGCCAACCACATCATCCTCACCATCAAATTCCTGCCTATGCTGCAGCACATTTGCTCGTCGATACCTCGGAATAGTATCCATAGTAGCACCCTTGATGACATTCCCGTCGAAAAGCAAATGGATTTTCTCCAGCGGCACATTCGAAGTCTCGGGCACACAGAAGACAGTATAAATGACCATCAAACAGCAGCAGCCTCCAAAAAGCAAGAAGGTGCCATAAGTGATATCGCTGAGCATGATGGGTGTGATCTTAGCAATCACGAAATTGAAAAGCCACTGCGTCATGAGCGCCGCCGCCATAACGAGTGATCGAACATGGTTTGGCGCGCATTCTGCTGAGAGCACGAATGGAATTGGGCCCCAGCCGAAGGAATAGAAGACCACGAATAGGTAGACGCAGACGATGGCGAATGTGCTGTTGCCGTTGAGACTGGACCCGGCGACGACTGGGTTGACGGCTTGGTTGACGCCAATGTAGAACATGCTGAAGGCTTGGCCAAGGCCACCGATGATGAGACACCATTTGCGACCCACTTGTTCTGTTGTGAACGCCAGGCCGAGGGCTGTAATGACGACTTTCACAACTCCGTAAATTCCAGTAGCGAATAGACCGGCGGATCGTCCTTCTAACCCCACCGATTTGAAGATTTGAGGCGAATAGTAGTTGATGCTGTTTGTTCCGGTCCATTGCTGGAATGCCATTAAGATTATAGCCATCGAGAAAGTGTAGAAGATCTTGCTATCAGCGCAGGTCACCTTGACCTGAGCAACTAGAGGCATCTTCTCGTGGCCGTTGAAGTCCTCGATGATCTCATCAAGCTCACGCTGAACTTCTGGATCAGAGACCACTCTAGCGCGGACCTTTGCCAGAGCTCGACGTGCTTTTTCGATCATGTTCTTCTCGACTAACCAGCGTGGACTCTCGTTCTGGAAGACAATGCCTGCCAATAGTAGCGCTCCTGGAAGCATTTGCAGAGCGAACGGGACCCGCCATTGAGTGGCGCTGTTCTCCGAGATCGATTCGTTCACGCCATAGTTGACGAAGTAGCTCAGCATGATACCAGTAACATTGAAGAGTTGCATGCAGCCGATACATCTTCCTCGGATCTCCTTGTTGGCATTTTCTCCAATGTAAGTGGGCACAACCGCGCTGATAAGTCCAACACCGAATCCACCAACCACGCGACCAACATAGAGCTCGGCAAGTCCGTTGCTAGTCAGGCCAGCACAAGTCTGGATGATGCTTCCAACGATGAAGATGATGTCTGCGATGATCAAAGCAGATCTGCGGCCAAATGTGTCCGAAACGTAGAAACTGGACATGGCTCCAAAAAAGCAGCCAGCTTGAAGGACCGACACAATATTTCCAGAGAGATTGCTGTATTCAGGTGTGCCCTCGACCAGACCAAAAGAATCCTGAAAGCTCTTCATGGTCAAGACTCCTCCGATAAGTCCAGTATCCCAACCGAAGAGCATGCCGCCAAAGGACGCGACCGCAGTAAGGAAGTAAGCCCTCCGATATTGGACAACATCCTGCCATATCGCGTTGGCTTTCGTGGTCGCCATGCTTGGTTGAAGCGGACGATACTCTCCACGTTCTTCACGGTCAGTCGCGGAGAGAAATCGGCTCCAAAGTCCTGGTGCAGAATTGCTGGAGCGCTGCTTATTCTTCTTTCGCGGGCGGATCAAACACTTGATATAATCCATATCGCGCCATGCCCCACAGCGCAGAGACGCAAACGCCGCTGTCACCGTGGCATCTGTGAAGATCCGCACTCGTGCGTGCATTCGCCGCCGTCACCAGTCGTTGCTCGTGGCGAATCGGCTCACTGTGGGTTGAAGGATGCGGAGGGTGTGGAGTGTGGAGAAGAGCGTGCCGCGACTTCCAGCCGTCGGTGACTGAGAATCAGGCATGAACATTTTTGGAGTGCGAGAGCAGTTGCCGATGACGCGGTCCCGAAAATTGAAAATGTCCGACACATCAATGCCAGAGCAGAGTCGAGTTCAAAGGCCGCTGAAATAGTGTCTGACAAATGCTACTGCGTGATGGGCGACACTTCGTCTTTCCTTCTCACAAAAGCCTAGGCTACGCAATGCTTGGACGCAGGGATCGCAGCACTAATATCAACAGTGAGTCGCTCGATCTCGGTCTACGTCGTGATGTCGCGCATTGAGAGGCATAATGCCCAGTACCATCACATTTGTATAACTGTCAACCCGGCGTCGCTTGATCTATTGGACAGTCTGGTAGCAACATAAGCTGTCGTGGTCTCGTGACAATGAGATCTGTACGCCGCAGCAGATGGCTGAGAGAGCAAGCGCTGCCCTTAGACCTTTTTCTGCTCCGGTATCTGCGTAAGCAGACCTTTGCCCTCTATCGCCGACTTCAGATTGTCGAGGACCAATATTTCCATCTCCCTCTGCGTTTCCCATGTAGCTGTGCCAATGTGAGGAAGCAGGACAACGTTCTCGTTCTCCAGTAGTCCAGGATGGATGTTGGGCTCTTCTTCAAAGACATCGAGACCAGCCGAGAACACCTTGCCAGAGTTCAGAGAATCCACTAGGGCAGCCTCGTCGATGATTGGCCCTCTTGCGGTATTCACGATGACCACACCATCCTTCATCATGTCGAATTGTGGTTTGGCAATGATATGGCGAGTTGACGGATTCAGAGCAAGATTCAGACTAATAACGTCCGAGGTCCGCATCAAATCATCAAATGAGACATACTTCGCTCCACGCTCTTTCTCTTCAGGTAGTCGGTTCCTGTTGTGGTATTGTATCGACATTCCGAATGCCTTTGCTCTTTCTGCAACTGCCTGGCCTATGCCGCCCATGCCAAGTATTCCGAGGATTTTATTCTTAGGATCGTGGCCGAGCGCGAAGTTTTTGCCTCTCCATTCTTTTCGTCGGCATGCGAGGAAGGGTATAGAGACTCTACGAAGAGCGCCGAGCAGGAGGAAGAGTGCAACTGCTGACTGTCAGACAGCTCAAATGTAATACAGGACTTTGCAGCATATACCGTCTGCCGTTGCAGCGTCTACTGCGATTGGTGTGCTGCTGACCTGGATACCGCGATCCGTCACTGCTGGAACACTGATATTGTCGTAGCCAGCTCCGTTGTGTGTTATATACTTCAAGCTCTTCGGTAGCACATCGACAAGCTCCTTATCGAAAGGTCCGGTGACGCTGGTGGAGTCGTTCGATCGGTAGAGACCGACGACGTCGTCGAACTCGCCGGCTTTACATTTCGCGATGAAATCTTCTCGTGTACCTGTTTCGTATTCCTGCGAGAAGTCAGCAGGCGGGAACGGATGCCGGAAGAGTTGTATACCTTTAACTCGGCTATTGATTTGAGTGCTTCCCATTCTTTGCGAGCATGAGCCAAGTTGCCAATCAGCAATGCAGATTTTGGTGCAGTCATGTTGATGGTAGTCTTTGGATTACTAGAAAGAGGGGAAGGTTCACGGCACTCCAAAAGGTGTAGAAGAGGAGCTCCTGCAAGAAGTCCCGTTGTTTAGTCCCAGGCCGGTACTTGGATGGCCGTTGCCGAACCGTCATTATCCGCAGCCAAGGCTTCGGCCCCCATTCACATGGACTTTAGAAAGAAGTCAGGCGACTGTCTCGGGCCGTCCATTTTACTGCAAGCCCAGATTGTTCCAGTCGTCGATGCCGCTGAGAGTGTCGAACAAAAAGTTGTTGCTGTCCGCAGGAAGGAATCCAGACCACCAATCCGCATCGCTGATCGCGGCACCACCATTTCCGTTGATCGCAAAGTTTCCAATGGCGTCCAGGTCTGTCCAAGAGAAATCGCCCATGAGTTCTGTGTGAGCCGGCGAGTCATGTGTCTTTGTCGATGCGTTTGAGGCAGGAGTTGGACCACCCACGCTTCCGGGCCGGTATGGGTTCTGCAGTGTAGCAGTAGAATTGCCTGCTCCACGTCAGTATGAATCACTTCGCAGATCGAAGGTTGTCTTACCTTTTCTCTCCTTCCGCTCAACTTTATCCCATAGTAGCTTCAGCAGTTGCGCATAGCGATTGCCGGGGTGCTGCATGCCGATGCCTGACCTCTCGAGCCTGTTGACCGTTTCCTTCACCATGGCTCGGACCGATTGTTCTTCGTCCGCGGCAAGCACACCAACACATCTGGCTCTGTACAGAAACACGCCGGAGTAGATCGAGTAGAGATAGAAGCGCAGTGGCATGAATCGAAGAGATTTTTCCGGATCGACAAAATTGTTGAACATACTAAGGAGGCTCTTGGCAGCATCTAGGCCTTCGTAGATGAAGCGAGCATCGCCGACAGCGCCAACATTGTTGTAGAAGACTCGGCCAGGAGCAGGATGCGCCCCTCGCCGACTCTCTTGATTCTGTTGGATCTGTGGAAGTGCTCGCTTCACGGTGGCATGAAAGGCGAACGCATTCGTGTAGAGTCTCAGGTAGTCGTACGACATCAGTAGAGTGGCCTTCAAGTGCGGCGAGCAGGTGAGCGTGCCCCATACACTCTTCCAACCATAGATTGCCGAGCGAAAGTCGTCGATGTATTTGATGTAGCCTCCAGCCAGATGGCTTCGCATGCTATTGCCGGGATTTGAGTAGAGGACGTCGTGGACATTCGAAAATAGAAGTGTCAGCTCCAACGTGGCCTGGAAAAGGCTAGCATAATCTTCCTCGCCAGGTATCTTGGGCGCCAGCATAGGAAAATCGGCCTTGGAGAGGGTGGTCAGTGGACCTGGACCGCGAGACCAAAACGCACGCCCTAACCGTATGCTGATTTGCCGGTCGCTGATATAGCAAGCAGTCCAGACCAGTCGTTTCCGCTGCCAGTGAGGGTCTTTGATGTCATCACCGCGGACGTGAAAGGAGTACCGGTCGAGACCCAGGAAGTAGCCAATTCTCAAAGCCATGCCCACGTGCATCCATGCTTCTCGGTCTTCTTCTCCTCGACCCACATGTCCAGCTTCTGAACGTGAAGTGTAAGGGGTCCATTCGGCTAAGACCAGTAGCGCCTCAACAGCTTCGACATTGCCGGCTCCACCAGCAGCAAGAGCCGAGACAAGTGAGCGCATGTACTCAGAGCAAGCAATAAAGATGTGAGGCTCGTCAGTCAGATCGCGCGAGGCTACGACCAAGATGGCAGTCAGCAGGTGGGCCTCTTCTCTCGCAGTCCTGGTCAGATGGACTGCATCCAGGGTATGTCTAGGCACAAGCGGAAAGTAGGGATGATAGCAATGCTTGTAGCGCTGCAGCAGCTGGATGATCTTCGAGAGGTCGAGCTTGCCGTCTCGAACCAGAGCATATTCGAGCTGGGAACTGTTTGGGCGTAGGTAGTGATGAGAATCACCATAGGCGGTCTCGCCGTTGCCGCCGTTGCTTGCGATCTGCGCCAAAATGCCGAGCGCATCACTTGGATTTTGCAGGTCGTTGAAGGCAATGCCAGAGACCGTGGAAGATTCTCTGGTGCCGCGGTTGCCCAGGAATGAAGTCTGGGGGCTGGTCAGCAAGTATGGAGCGCGAGCATATGGCAGGCACCAACTTCACGGGCGTTCGCATCGGATGCCTGCAGGGCGGGATCAAGCATTATGCTTGGGGTCGGTGGATTGACGTCTGCGGTGGCGCCGTAATCGTGGCCGGGCCAGTGCGTCCGCTGGGTTGTGGGCGATATGGCGTCGCTCGGAAAGGTGATGTGATCTTGAGCACCTGCTGATGCAGGCGACTCGCGCGGTGGCTGACGAGCATTGTCGGCGAGGGCTGCTTGGTCGAGCGGCCGCTTCCTCACGCGTCGGCCGCCGCGATTGCTGGATCCAATGACACACTCGAGGTTGGAAGCCTTACATCTCTCACATGGCGTGCTTGCGACTCCGTCGACGGTAGGCCTGTCACAGCGGTCAGGTCAGTAGTAGTACTCAGTACCCGGTGCTCAATCGCCGACGCCGACGCCGACGCGAGGCGGCACACGACACTGGCCGAAGCCATCGAAAGCATGATCAGCACGTCTGGCTTACAGGTGGCAGGCCGACTTGCGCGCTCTGCACGCCAGGCACGCTCGTGACGTCCTCTTTTCCTTCTTGTCTTCCCGCGCGTCCTTCGCCGGCGACTGGTCGCTGTCTTTGCCGCCCTCTGCCTCTGCCATGTCGTGCTTTTCTTTTCCGCTGGTGTTGGTGTTGGGCGCGTCCTGGAGTAGAATATGATGCGTTCGGCAGCTTCGGCTCCCGCTTTGCCGAGCTTGCCGGAAGGTCACTCTCCCATCACGCCGTCACTTCCCGCTGCTTGCACGGAGCATAGTGGCCTGCACGCCGGGCCTGGCCACAGTATCTTTGCGCATCATAATAGATAGTTCGTGTTGCCGTCGATGTGTGCTGAGGCCCCTACCCCGCATTCACACTCAGACTCCGCTCCATCTCGAGATTCCCGCGACAATGGCTACTAATCCAGGAAACGATATCAAAGGCCGGCTTGTCTTGATCACGGGAGCTTCGGGCGGGCAAGTGAAGGGAATGACGGGAATCCCTCCAGACATGAGCTAATGTTATGTATGAATGACAGCATTGGCTCAGCGTGCGCAAGACAGTTTGCAGAGCTCGGATGTGATCTCGCCCTGACATACTCCTCCAACCGCGCTTCATTGGAAGCTTTGGTCAAGGACTTGCAGCCGATTGTCAATGGGCACAGTGGTAGCCACAAGAGCACTCTTCGCATTTCCATGCACAAAGCCGACTTGTCTTCGCCTGAAGAGACGACGCAGCTATGTGAGGAAGTCCAGAAAGACCATGGTCGAGCTGTTGATATTCTCGTCTCTAACGCTGGTTATGGCAAGAGAATAAAAGACGTTTCGGACATTCCGCTGAGCGAGTTTGAGATTACTCTGAACGTGAATTTGAGAGCTCCCTTCCTACTCGTCAAAGGAGTCGTAGATGGTATGAAAGCACAGAAGTGGGGCAGGATCATTTTTGTGTCCTCCATCGCAGCGTACGGAGGTGGCATGAACGTAAGCTTCGGATTCACACTTTGATCTGCGGGAGTCATGCTGATCTTGTCAAGGGATGCCATTATGCGGCTTCCAAAGGTGGCCTGGTAAATTGTTGAAGCGACTCGATGCATTCACAGCTGACGCGCGGGCAGATGGGAATGATGAAGAATCTCTCCACCAATTTAGCACCTTGGAATATCTCTGTCAACGATGTAGCACCGGCTATGGTCGGGAATACTGGTGTGTGAAATTTCGAGAATCACCGCATTGTCGGGATAATGACTGATAACGGCCAGGTCTGTTGCCGTCTGGCGACCAATTTCCTGGGCTGGTCGATAGCATACCGTTGCACCGACTTTGCGAGCCTGAAGAGGTTGCGAATGCCGTCACCTTCTACGCTCGCACAGGTTTCACCACTGGGCAGAGTGTGATAATCGCTGGAGGTCTGAAGTGATCAGTAACGGCATCTAGCCTTTTCCGATGGTATCTGTAATCAATTAGAGAGGCTGTAACAGCTCGAGCGATGCAGTTCTTTTGCTTCTCACAGCCGTGTATTGCCGATCCTGACCAGTGCCGGATCCCTTTTGCACTGCTATGAAAGCTATCGAAAGAAGAGGTTTTTGCGGGTAGCTTTTGGTCTGGTACTCTCGAGGACTGATCTCGATAGTATCAGCTTGCAGATGTTGAGACCTCAATGCCTGTCGCAGTACGATCTTTGTCTAATGAGGTGGGTAGGAGTCACATGTTCTTTTCACCCTCCCTTGCAATGTGTGTACCTCGCTCATATGCTCTCGATCGTTTTGCTGACTGTGAGCGCCTAAGCAACGCAGGACCGGCCAGAACCCCTATTATACCACTCCGCAAGATGGCAAGAAGTATATAAACATCAAAGTCTGCGAGTAGCCACCAGACCTCATCATCATCAACTTGAAGCGGTCCTTTTCAGGAAGAATAAATAAGACCATTTCGTGAAGGATGAATGCGGAACCGAATACCAAAAGCAATCAGCGCATAATCACCCTCCGGTTGCCCATCGCGGACTTCAAGGATCGAGGTTGATAATTGGCTGGAAAAGTGCTTTGACGGCCGTGAATTCCCCGTGATGGACCTGCCTGTCGCGCGCCCCGCACCAATGCTATCTGTGAGTCGTGATTGCCTCGTAATCGCATGCCATTGGAACTGGCAGGCGGCAAAGTCATTCGACTGCGATATGGTTGAGAACCAGCAGGTGGTGCATATGATCCGGTCTGAAGATTAGGCTGAAGATTGATGCCCAGACTCATATTGCTCCGCACAGGCCCTCGCTGATAGCTGCTGGAGACAGTATGGTACGGTCTCTCAGAACCATCGAGACGTCGATGGTTCCTCGAATCATGTGGCGTTTGAATGAAGGAAAGGCTGTTCAGACTTGTCCGATGCGGGGCCTGAAGTGGTTCAGGCGACTGCTGCGTGTAGCTGTAGCCAGGCCGGTCATATTGGTCATGTCTAAGAGGCGCAATCTTAGGAGGCGGCATTCGATTGCTCATGGTGTGAGCCCCAGGGCGATCTCCATCTCGCGAAGAGATTGCGCCCCTACTGAAGAAAGGACTCGAGACTGATGATGCCGGAGGGTCGGGATGCATCCGATGAGATGTGGTCGGCATTGCCCGGCTGCGTTGTTGTATGTCACCAAGGCGCCCAAACGCGGTTGCGTTCTCCTGGCGGGGCTGCATGAAAGAAGTACTACCCTCACCAGGCGTGGGCGCACTTGAATCCCACATTGGCGCATGATTTCGAGTTTGAAAGGGCTGCTGGTACTTGACTGGACTTGTTGGGTGTTCCGCATGTGATAGATCACGAGATATGCCGTGAGACTCGCGGTCACTTCTTCTCCGTGGCGGCTGGGCCAGAAGCGGCTGTCGATGAGATTTGGACTGCGCCAGCGCGCCTGAATGGCGAGTGCTCCCATTGACGTTTCGTGCTCGGCCGACTAATGGATCGGTTTCTTGATACGTTGGAACTATGTCCATTCGCGACATTTGAAACGATGGGCGATTGTGCCCTGCAGCGTCAAGATGAGATAAAGATCGAGTGTCGAGAGCATGCTGGGTCCCACGAATGAATGTTGCGGAGGCCTGTGCCTCTTCAGGTTGCGATCTGTTAGACCGTCTGAGGGGAGGCATTATTATCTGTGCATCATCGACGCGGGCCGTTTGATTGCTGTCTTTGTCGCTGATGTTCGCATAGGCGTCGTATTCAGGCATCTTCCGTTTTCGCGAGGACGAGCTTCGGCGTTGATCTTCCACTACAAAAGTTATAATTAGCTCTTACATCTGAAGGAGGGCGACACTCGTTGATACCAAGCGTAGCTGAGCTGTCGACGGCAGTCTTTGAAGGGACCATGGCAGACTGGCCTCCTGATCGAGGTGGGTCCAAGCCATACTTCTTGTGCGGCATATTGTAACCAAGCTCGATCAGCGTATCCCGCATCATCTGAATGTCGCTTTTCATGTCAGTGATGTGCTTCATGAAGTGGTCTCCCAGCACTCACATCGTCATCTCCTGCACGGCGTCCATGTAATGCTTGATGACAGCCTTTCTGTTCTCCCATTTCTGCAGTTTGGCCATAGTCACCTCGTGGCGGCCCTGCAGCTCCTGAACCTGTGTCTCTGCTTTACGATGCAGCTTGCGTTCCGTGGCCAAAGTGCTCTCGAGAATGGCACGTTTGCGCTCAACTGCCCTCAAGCCTTTGAAGCTCTGCTTCGCCTGCCGAATCAGGTGCGTGTACTGGAACTACTGCTGTATCAGCTTCCCAATCACCGAAATGTATGATTGTTTTCAGTAACATACACGTAGCGCATCCATTTCAGAATCGGTCGCGTCGAGCTTTCTCGGAGGACATCTGAAGTAGTCCCGCGGGATCACCTCGTCGTACTGCCCGTCTTCCAAGCCTCGGATGCCGAAGATTTCTCGCATAGAAGAATCATTATTATCTTGAACACACAGAGGACATGCTGCTCTCGGAGGTATTCCCTTCGGATGAAACGGCGCAGCTATGTCGATCAGCATGCGCTGGGCTGGGCAAGAGGAGACAGAGCGACTCACCTGCACCCTCCAAATGTTTGCCACAAAAGACATGTGAGCATTCCCCTATCCACAACTTGGTGATGATGCCGTGGCCAGAGCCTGGATCACTGGAGAAGCCTTGATCGTGCTCTGGAGTAGCATATAAATCTGACACTGTGGCCTGGCAGATGCCGCAGCTGAAGATGATCTCTTGAATCGGTATGTCCTTGTCGTCGTCCTCGCGGTACTGTGTCGCAGGCGGCGCCATGGCGCCTTTCATGTGTGCAAATGCTTGGAAAGTTGGAAATGGAAGCTGTGCATTTAGCTTGTCGCGAGGAAATCGCGCCTGCCCGCCCCGGATGTCGCACCTTCCACTCGCATGCTGCACATTTCGCGCCACTCACATTTCGTGGAGAGCTTTTCGCAAGAGTCACAGTGATGATTCGACCGGGACGCTCTTTATGCGTCTTCTTATGTTAGTTACGAGTAAAGCCTATATACATCTCCTGAGTGCCCGCGCATATCTAGTCTATATGAAAGTCCTGCAAGGGTAGCTGCGAGATGGTTAGCAACCTGATCTCCACTTCAGAGATATATGTGTATACATACCCTGAGCCGTATGTCTGTTCGTTTTCGCCCACCAGCTCGTATCGCTTTCCTTTAGGATGTCTTGACGTTGGCAGCGGCGGAAGTCCATCTGGCCCAAGGACGCCCTTCGCGACAGAGCTGTTCTTCTGGAAGTATGTCGCTAATCCTCTCTCTCCTTCCTCCTTGACCTCCACCAGTTGCGTCTTGCCAGCATCTCCGATCTTGAGCACATCGTCCTTGGGCGCTGCTGCCGATCCCACTGTCAACAGCGCAACGACATCGGGCTGTGATACTACTGAAAGCTTTGGGTACGATCTCCGTACATCGCGCTTCCAGTATGGGTTCTCTGCCAGGTCGGCTGCAGGCACGGTAACAGGGTCGGTGTACTCCAGTGGATCGTTGCCGCCGGGCGGTGGATTGCGGAATTGCGGGTTCAAAGGGACACCACTTGATCGGCTTGGGTCGAGGGCGAGAAACCTGTGTACTCGTCCCCAGAATCCTGTCGGTTGCACGGTGTATTTCTGGTTGTCGATGTTAGCAGCGGCACGTGGAGCGCTGAGCGGAGCGCTGGCATACATTGATCTTCGTGGCCGTTTTTGCGCCAGCACTGGCCTTCTTCATCCCAAGAGTCGCCATGATAGCGGTCTGGAGAGTCTGAGCGCAAGAAGCTGGTGTTCAGAGGGCCTTGAGTGTCGATGTCGCGGTCCAATGGCATGAGATGGGATCAGGAACGACGGCTCGGCTACACTTGCCTGTGGTGAAATGTTACACAGCTCCGCCGTCAATCTTGAGATGCTGCGAATCACGAATTTGAGAAGTTCTTTTTTGCTTGTAATATAATATGCAAGGGCCTTTGTCATGAAAGCTTTCGAGCACGATGTTTTAATCTTCACCTCAGTATCTGGCGACGCTGGACATGCCGCATGCCACTGCTGAGTGGTCACGCGGCCTCTATAGGAAAGATGAACCGATCGTGTTTCGGAACTTCTCCTTCCTCTGAACATGAACGACGACCTCTCCGAAGGCCACAATTCTTCGCCCGACGACGATACGGCCATCGAACTCGACGAAATGAGACGAGAAGATGATGCGCTCGACGCCAATCAGCCGTTGATCGCAGATAATGGGGTCGGCGACGCCCAGATAACGACACAAGCACGAATGACTATTCGAAATGCTGGCCATATTATTCGTTTCCTGACGCTGTCTGCTGGGATATCTGGACTACTATTTGGCTTTGACACCGGAGTGATCTCTTCGACTTTGGTGTCAATAGGCTCCGACCTTTCCAACCGGCCGCTGACCACCGCTGACAAGAGCGTGATCACGGCGATTACTTCTCTGCTTGCTCTTTTCAGTGCGCCAAGTACTGGATTTTTTGCCGATAGATATGGGAGGAAGTCGGCCATTCTCTGCCCTGCTCTTCTTTTCGCAGTGGGCGCCTTGGTCCAAGCCTTTTCATTCGAGGTCTGGACAATGACTTTAGGTCGTGCTTTGGTTGGAGCAGCAGTTGGGGTGGCATCTGGAGCCGTGCCCATGTATATCACAGAGCTCGCACCCGCTGAACTCCGCGGAAGGCTAGTGACAGTGCAGTCTCTCTTCATCACCGGAGGACAAGTTGTTGCGTATCTCATTGGCTGGATCTTCGCGGCTCATCCTCACGGTTGGCGTTGGATGGTCGGCGTTGGCGCCATACCGGCAGTATTGCAGCTCACACTTCTGATATGGATGCCAGAAACTCCACGCTGGCTGTTGCAAACGGGAAAGGACGAGCGAGCACGTCATGTGCTCCATCACGTCTTCGCGACTTTGCAGCGAGATGATCGGGATCGTGTCGTGCAACATGTACTGTCCAGTATACGCAACGAGATGTTGGCAGAGGATAAAGCACCACTCGGCGAAGCGGCCAGTGACGATGGAACTGGACTCCGCGCCACAGCGAAGGAACTCTTCTCTGTGCCTGCTAACAAACGCGCGCTCATCATTGCTGCTGGCCTGCAAGGCTTGCAACAGCTCTGTGGCTTTGTGCGTAACTCAAATTCATTCATGTCTGGGAAGCTACTAACACATGCAGAACTCACTCATGTACTTCTCCGCGACCATCTTCTCCTTCGTTGGTTTCACTTCACCTATCGGAACTTCACTTTCCATTGCAGCAACAAACTTCGTCTTTACTGTGGTAGCGTTTGCATACATCGATTCCATCGGCAGACGGAACATCCTGCTTTGCTCGATTCCTTTCATGACTCTCGGACTGCTTGCTTGCTCGGTGTCCTTCCTGTTCATACATCCAAACAAGTCACAAACCTCGGAACTTGACGGCACACAAAATAATGGCGCATGGTCCATAGTGCTGCTTTGCAGCTTAGTGCTCTACGTTGCCGCCTATGCTGTCGGGCTGGGTTGCGTTCCTTGGCAGCAATCCGAGCTTTTCCCACTGCGCGTCCGATCACTTGGGTCAGGTCTGGCAACCGCAACGAATTGGGGCAGCAACACTGTCATTGGAATTACGTTCTTGCCGATGATGAGTATACTTGGTGCAAGCACTACTTTCCTTCTGTATGGTCTCATCTGCCTGGGAGGTTGGTTCTGCATCTTGTCCATCTACCCAGAGACTGCTGGATTAGAGCTCGAAGAAGTAGGCAGCATGCTTAAGGACGGCTTCGGGGTGTCACAGAGCATTGAAAGATTCAGGCTTCGGCAAAAGGCCGCGCTCAGCTCCAGCGAAGGTTCTAATCACACTTGAAATTCCATGACAATCATTACACTGCACCGCTATTCGGCGAGTGTTCGAACTTCATATGCAGCTGAGGAGACTTGCTCTCGGTGGAGTCGACTTTTTCTGGCTCTAAGCCGTCAATTTGCCGCATTCCGAAAGGCACGCTATCATCGTGGAACTTAGTGCCCAATCCAAGACCAGGAGGTGGCGAGATCTTGTTCACAATCCAATGGAGTACCATCGTCGCAGGTACCCCGGCCAGGAAGTTCAGATGAAAGAGCTTAACCCAGCCATTGTATGAGCTCTCGTCAGCGAGGCTCATGATGTACCCCGGCATCAAAAAAGCCGTTCCGACCGCCCAAGAGACTGCTGCACGCCAATTAAATCCTGCGTGGTACCAGTATATGGAGGAAGAATCTCCCTTGTAAAGGTCCTCAAGCACTAATGTCCGGCTGCGAACGATCAGGTACTCGGTCAGGAGAACACCTGTGAAAGGTGCCAGGAAGATGCCGAAACCAGATATCACAGTGAGGAAAGTACTGGCATTCGAAAGGTACTGCCAAGGGTTCGAGGCCAGGCCCAAGGCGGCGAAGATATACGCTCCTCGTCTGATGTTCAAATATCGCGGCCAAAGTCCAGCCAGGTCCATGCCAGCGCTTACACTGTTAAGCACAATACTTATGCCTAGCTGAGCTCCGACACAGCCGGCTCCGGCGAAGAACACTCCCGCTCGTGCCCTGCTGGAATTGTGGTAATGACCTTGAATTGCCGAAAG
This sequence comes from Pseudocercospora fijiensis CIRAD86, assembly GCF_000340215.1. Lineage (NCBI taxonomy): Eukaryota > Fungi > Ascomycota > Dothideomycetes > Mycosphaerellales > Mycosphaerellaceae > Pseudocercospora > Pseudocercospora fijiensis. The sequence continues at coordinate 2,499,882 of NW_006921534.1, read as the reverse complement.
GAGAACGAACGGCTCCCAAATGGTCTTTCCCAAGATGCCGTTCGCGCAACTTGTCACGATTATACCGACAGTGCCGCAGACAAATATCGCCACCGGAGCCATGATCGTCTGCGCCACGATGGGTGCAAATGGTCGATTGGCATACCTGGTCCAATCGCTTTGACCACTTCAAAAACGAAGTCAGAGCCTGCATAAGCATTTCGATAGGCGATTTCTCAACTTACAGTGTCCCACCACCCCAGGAACCAAGAATACCTGCGATGCCGAACATCATCGCCCATCCTACTGAGCCGTGCAAAGGTTTGGCTTCGATGTCGAAGAGTGGGCCAGCTCCGCCGCCCACATGATTCTGAGAGACAGCCCAAGCGAGAAGTCCGATCAGTGTCCCAACAAACATAATGCTGGAGCAAATAAAAGGAATCTGCAGCTTTTCGGGTGGAATTGCCATGATAAAGATGAAAAAGACATAGTAAATCAGCATTCCAATCAGATCTTTGGTCAAGAGTGTTCCGCCCAGCGTTGAGTCCATTCGCCACAAGGAGGGAAAGACGGCGCCAATTGTGACAGCCATGGCTTGTCCACCGTAGTAAGCCTGCAAACCATCCCAGAAAATGGTGGTAAAGGCACGAAGGGCGACTGGAAAGTAGCTTCCATACATGCCCCAAGTGAAACGGGATGCGACGGTAAATCCAATATGATGCTAAAAGGAAAGGGTAGAAGCGTCAGCAGACATCCTTAGCGAGAAAAAGCGGTTGGCAAGTGGGTGAAACGATTAGCGCTGGCAAACTGAGACAAGAGGACTACAAGGCGGGAGTGAGCAGGGCAAGGGCCTTTGCCCTTTGATTTACTTACCCGCTCCCCCATCCAGCCACACGCTATCACGAGAGGCGAGACCAGTATTGAACCGATGGCGATGGCAGCCATTGCCTGTTTGCAGTTGACACCATAAGCCAGGAGTGAGGAGCCAAGAGTATACGCTGATATGCAAAGCCCGCTGATGCACCAATAGATACAGTACGACCAGATCGCATACGTTCTGCGTTCTCGCGGCATTGGGATGAGATCTCGGTTCGTCCAGCGATCCGTCTCGTAGGTCGCATCGGCATCTTGCGGCACTTCAAGCCATTTCAGAAAGCGCTTTGTCTTGGTCATCGATGCGCGTGAAGACAATTCTTCGACGCCGGTAGTCGCTGGCTTCGGCATTGGGGGCGAATCTGCCTATGCAACTCATCCGATTCTGCTCAGAACAAATACGACAACCGTTCAAAGCATACTGGTGTCCAAAGGTGTCAGATCTTCGCACTCCCGGAGCGTTGGGCAATGGATATAATAATAAAGATGACACGCCGTCGGCCGGTGCATGTGTGTGTGGTGCCGTGTCACTACTCACTGCCAGAGCGAAGTGCCGCGTGCAGGGAACACCGATAAGCATCAGGGTATACAGTATCGGGATTCGGTAGATAGGCCGAGCGGCTGACAGTGTTACTTCAATAATGCCTCTTGTTGATTGGAAATGTTGCCCGAAACATATATAGCAGCTACGATAAGCATGGCAGCATGCGTAAATGCGATGTTGTTTGCCTCAGGCCACGCCCTGTCAGCCTGTCTCCCGAGGTCCTTTCAGACGCTCACGTGTTGGAGCCTCAGGCTGTGTACTTATCTTGGCGTGCCAAGGGCCTTAATGCCTTGCCAACTCGGCCGAAGCGAAGCTTTGAAGATGAGAAACTCGGAACTCCCACTCATTACATAACCTCACTCCTACTCAGCTCAGCGTTACCCACACTCCTTCAGACTCGGGATCGGGATTCGGAGAATTCTGCCTCGTTCATACTTCACGTGAGAGAGCCGCATCTGGCCACAATGCTCCACCTAGCTTCCGTTTGGAGAAGCAGCGCCATATTGTTGCTTTCATCTGACGCTTGGCGTGCCATAACTCAGACGCAAAGTTCATCCCACTAATCGGTCTCTTTCACTCTATGGTAGAGTTGCAGCGCTTACATGTGGGCGTAACAAACGCCTTCACGATTGTTGGGTCGCTCGCGTGACCTCTGACGACACACAGAGTCACATCACCAAAAAGCGGCACTACTGGCGGCTGGCGCTTGCACAAAGCTCTCTAGCTTGCCAGCTCTGCTATCACGCCTCCGATCCTTCGTCCATCTTTCGCTGCTGCTGCTGCCTGCCCCACTACATACCTTCAGCTGCACAGCCTGGGAAGAAACACTCACCAAACAACTCACGAAGACACCACCAAAATGCTTCAGCTCTTCCTCCAACTCTGCCTCGCGGCACTCACTTTCGCCGCACCCATCGCCGATGAGACTCTCACGACTATGAAAGCTGACGCATGGCAATACGGTACTGGAGGAGGAATTCTGGGATTCATTGTCTTGGTTCTGGACATCATTGTGTGGAGTGCGTATCCTACCAAGTCCGAAGCTAGATGCGTGGTACTGACTGTTGCCTGCTACAGTCGAGCTTCTCAAGTCCAACCGCCCAGTTAGCCACAAGATCCTGTGGGCTCTCCTCGTCTTTATCTTCCCGATCCTTGGTATCATAATCTACTGGCTCTTTTCTGATCGTCAGAAGTGGAACTCGGGTGGATATGAGCCTATTGCTTAGGTGTGAGGGACGACGGACGAGAACAAAGATTAGCAGATGCTGCAGCATGCAATATGATACGACAGAATAATGAGCTACGGCTATGGTGCTAGCAAGGAGTAGAAAGTAAGGCAAGCATTGGTGTTTTGTGATTGTGTTACGGACAGCATGGTATAATGTTCGTATTGGTCTAGCACTCTGATGGTGCGCCTCGATTGAATCGACTGCGACTTCCTTTCTCAGTAAAATTGCCTACCGCGAATTCCTTGTAAATGCTCGGCCACCGATTGATGCATGCATATGATGGCATCTGTCTCACATGATTCCTTATCCGAGCTAAACTTAGGGCATACATAGCTCTGAGGAATGCCGCTTGCCGCTTGCGTCGGAACATCGACCTCGACTCACTCTGTCAAAGGAAGAAACTTGTAATACTGACAGCAGTGTCTGCCTTTGCTTGATTTGTTGAAAAGCAAAACAGCAATAGTTCGTGCATAGGACCCGAGTCCGGCGGCCGAGGAGGCTTTCGTAATCAATCAATCAATCAATCAATAATCAATCGACAGGCTTCCAGAACCGATCGTGCACGCGGGAGTGGGAGTGGGAGCGTCATCCTACTGCCTTGCCTGTCACTCTCGCACGCATCCCCCCGCGCACCTATCCGAGACCTACTAACTGCAACGACGTCTATTTCTTCATGAACGAGAATGACACCATGTCGCAGACCGGCGACCATCAGGACACACGGAACGATGACACGATAGATTGGGAGAACAGCTTGAACCTGGACTCGGACGATGCATCACAACAAAGCGCTTTTCACGGACCACCTGCGCACATTGCCGCTCGCTTCTACCGCAGTCAGAGACGTAAGAGTTCTGCTGCTTCGTCGCGAAGAAACTCGTTGTCTTCCGCGCAATCGCATACCTCTGGACGCTCGTCGCGCCGGAACTCATACGGAGGATGCCAGTCCACCTATATCGCCCAGCATCTTCGCCGCGCCTCCATAATTGAGTCGCGAAAGGCTCGCCTAGCAGATCGAGCTGCACATGCCGAGCAGGTGCGATTGCGCGCTGCTCTTGCCAAAGCTGCGCCACGAGGCAGCACCACAAGTAGTGAGGAACGCGCGCTTGCTGCTCAGGTCGCCAAGGAGAAGTACTTGGCAAAGGTCGCGGCAGCATGTGCGGAAGAAGTTGCGCGCGCAAAGCGCATCGCGGAGCAGGTCAAGGAGCGGAAGCTGGCTGAGGAGACGCGTGTGCGCATGGAGATGGAAGAGCGCCATGCCGAAGCCGAGAAGAGACGAGCTGAGTATCAACGGAACTTGCAAGCACGCAGGGCGAGACGTGCGGACAGTGCTGAGAAGAAGTTGGCCGTACTGGAGGAGGTAGCAGACATCGAAGAAGAGGCTTTAATCGAAGAGATTGAGGATGTCAAGCTTCTGGACGAGAGTGCTGCTGCTCAGCGTATACAGCATGCCTGGCGTCTTCATATGCGCAGCAAGCCAGTGCGAGCCTTCAGACAGTGCTACGTGATTGCCGACCGCTTCCGGAATTCGACATTTGAGGAAATGACTGCCTTCGTTGCCGATACGCCAGTCATCGATGCCACCACTGCCATACTGACGCACCTCGGGCTACAAGATGAGAACGATGCTAACGCTGCCTTGAACACCAGGACTTTCCTCAGCGCCTACATGATAATTGGACACCCAACTTCGGTACTGATCAACAAGACTGGAGCACAGGAATCAGACTTGATCACGAAAGCATCAGAACTTGTTGGCCAATTCGAAGCTTCAGTTGCGCGACTCGCTCGCTGGAACAATTATACTGCGAATCCCATCCAACTTGAGGCTCTTTCTCAGCTGTACACTGCATACACTTCAGCTTTTGCTGCATGGCGCCTGCAGGACTCCAGTGTCCTCATCGAGGGCATGGTTGCGTCTTTCGTGGAGCTGGATGCAATTTGGCAGACCGTCAAGGACGATAGTCGTGGCGAGGTCGCTACTGATTACCGCGAAGGCATTCGCGACAACCAGGTCATGCTCCTGAGCAGAATCCGCAAGCTCGCCGGGCCGGAAAGGGCAGATCGATTGATCAAGAAGGCAATAAGTGAAAGTCGAAGGCGTAGACCGAAACGGCGACCAGCTGCAGAAGTAAGGCCTCGCGGTGTAGAAGCAATCACTCCTGAAGCGGCCGCTTCGTCTGAACAGGCTGTGGAGGAGGCTGCTCTTCCTACTACAGCCCTTGGATCAGGCGAGCTCAACAAGCTTTTCACGAGCATGCCTAGCAATCGCGTTCTGACACACGAGCTTGCGATTGACAAAGATTTCAAGCTCGCAGACAAGCACAGCGAGCTTCGAGATCATCTCTATCGCAGCATCTGCGAAAGCATGAAGGCTGGCTTCGAAGCGGGCAACAGTGCTCTATGGACCGTTTCTGCAGCAGAAAATGTTCGTGAAAAGTTATTACGAATGCTGAAACCTGGAAACAGCATGCATACGATGATATCTGAGGCCTTGGACCTGGAAAACATTAATCGACAGTGTCAACAAGGCGTGTTTTCTTATTCCGGCTTCTTCAGCTTCATGGCCAATGTGCTGCCGAAGCTTTGTGCACCATTCCGGGACCAGGAAGTAAAGATTCTGGCTGAACAGCTGCGTTCAGAAGAGAATGGCGATGAGCTGAGTATCATGATCGAGAAGCTATTCAAACTTTTGCGCATGGTGGATTTGTTGAGCCTGGACTACACCAACTTCATGATTATGAATGCGGCACCAACATTGATCAAGGAAGCGGCCGGGTACGAGCAGCGGCAGTTTGGCAAGGATCTTGAGGCGCATGCCATCACCCTGACCCAGACAAGGCGGTGGTGGCAGTCGGCCCAGGCTACGTTGAGCGCGGAAGCTGATCGAAGGGACCCAGATGGGATCAGAAATCCAGCAGATCGACCATCGCCACAAGCCATCTACACGCATGCGCTTGTTGAGTCAACAGTATCTCAAGCTGAGATTGATGCCACTCTGCTGCCAGAGACTCTGCATCTGGATCTTGAGCGCCTGCGCAAGATTCGCGCCAAGGCCATCAGAATTGCAGTCATTGGCGCTGTATTCCTGACTACCAAGAATCTGCTTAAGCGTGACACCAGAAGTCAATGGAAGGTTCAGGCCAATCGACTGTGGACTTTGCTGAGCAATGAGCCCTATGAGACGACCGAGGATCCCAATACGGCACAGAAAGCCTTCTCCGTCCTCGAGACAGCGCATAACATGCCTGATACGACCAAGCAGGCCGTGGCGAGCACGATTCGCCGTTTCTTCGCACAAGCAGCACAAGTCAGCGCTGGTCGAGCCAACTTCACAGACCCAGTCCTGAAAGTCCTCTTCCAACGACTCAAGTCCCACATCATGAGTCGTCTCATGGCGGAGACTTCAGCAGACAGAGTGCGCGCCGCATCCTCAGCTTCTGAGAAACTGGCTTCGAGCGGTATGGCCGAGTTTGTGCCGCATGTTGCCACCATTGTTGATATTTTAGAACGGGTGAGGAAGGTTGATTGGGAAGGGCATGGAACATGGTATGAGAGAATTTCACAGGAGGGCATGAGTAATGAACAGAGTGATGATAGATGAGAACTTTTTGCATTTTTGAGCGTTGGTCGGACGGTGGTTGCATTGAATCAGCATGGTAGCAAGCGACTTGACTTGACCTTTATATACGATGAACATACGTGATGCTATGGGCACAGAGGATCGGAGCATGGGCATGGACGGTATAGATGGGCATTTTGCATTCGAAGTGAATTGAATGAGTACTTGCTTCCTGGGTGCTTTCAAGCTTCGTTCTCCTTCAATGTTGTTTCTGGAGTCGGTGTTTGCTTCGCTGGACTTTAATCAAGCCCCCAACCGCCACTGCAGTTGTTAAACCGGCCACCGCAGGAAAGCCCATGGTCGACCGATTTAACAGCGTGGTAACATTTGGCCCTTTGCTTCTGGATGGGGTCTCTCGAGATCCATAGGACTATCGAGGCCAGGAGGCAGCGCTGCTGTAGGATGGAGTGTACCAATGTAGCCATCATCGAGTGTGACTTCTGGGAACCTTGACGCCGCTTACTACTTCAGTCTTGGTCCTTGGGAAGGCCTGCTTGGCATCTGGCAGAATGGATTTGGTGCGGCCGCACTACCGCGGAGCGGAGTGTGGTTTGCTGGGACCAGGATAATCGTCCTGAGGTACAATACGTTTTCTGTGGCTGTAAGCAGAGTTTGGTCATGCTGCTAGAGCATGCCTTATGCCGAGTATCTAAAACAAGAGTCCCTGCCTCTATTCCTCTATTCTCCCAACCCCTCCTTCAGTGCCGCAAGCATGGCCGTAAGCTTCTTTTGCGTCTCCGCAAGCTCCTCGTTGGTCATGTGCTCGTACTTTTCGTCTTCACCTTCGCTGTTCAAGTCCTCCCACTCTTCTTCATCCCTAGCCGCGCCAACCGCAAACTCATCTAGCTCCGGGCTCTCCTCGTATGGATCGCTCGTATTCACATGCCCGGCTCCAGTCTGGTCTGCCCACTGCCCTGGCTCATATTCAGGAAGTGAGCGGTCAAAATCAGACACTCTTCGATATTGTCCTTCAGCTCGATGCTGCTGTGTCTCGTCAAAACGAACACTTCTCGTTCTCCGCAGACGTTGAGGAGGCGGAATTCCATTCGAGTCTTGAACTTGCTGGAGTGTTCGTGTTCCATAGGCTGGACTGGAGTCTTCTCGCTGCAGATCTTCAGCTGTCGGCCGATCGCGCTGGCGCTCTCCGTGCTCGATGAGTTTCAATTTTGCTCGACGCCAGATGTTGCGTGCAGCCTGATGCGCAGTGTGGTCTTCCACATCTGCTGCAGCCAACTTTTGTCGTGCTTCCTCACATTCGCGTGTTAGGTTTTGTGAGGTGATACAATCGCCACAGTATGACACTGCTGGGTCGAGCCGCGTTGTAGGGTCTGGTAAAGGTAATGAATGGCGGATCGGGTGGCGGCAAATGCTGGCGAAGATCGTGTGCATGTGCGATGTGTTGTCAGCGCGAGGTGAGGCCATTCTGACATTGACGGCTGACCTGGCTTCGGTGCGAAGCGAGCGACGACGGAGAGAGTGCAATGCAGGACTTCGCAAAGGTTGGAGCGAAAAGAAGAAGAAGAATAGTAGATGAAACGAGGAGGCAGCTCGGCGTTTCAAGACTTACACAGGTGAAGGGAAGTGAGGACTTCACTTCGCAGCATCATTGTGAAGCGCCGAACAGTATGACCGACTTCGACGACATTCGCCTGGTCTAGCTGAGCTGTGTGCTACGAGCATCAGTATGACTATTACAGAGCAAGGTGCGATTGACCTCATCGCCCTCAGCGCGCGAGAATGCCTCGCCGCAGTCATATTTGTTGATGTTCACAACAAACAGCTGCTGTGGTCAATGGCAACCGTTGCTGCAGGGGCCAAACTTCGGATCTGCTGGCGTTGACCCTTAAATGCGCAAAAGAATTCCAGAGATTTAAAGTGAGATAGGTACGCCTGGCGCAGCGGTATCTCTCCTCGTTGGCCGAATCTACCAGACTGTTCGTTGCACGCAATATTTCCCAGTTCCGTCCTGGTTGAGCCTTCAGTCATTCTGATTGAGCCTTCGAGTCCTCAATACGTTGCAGCCCCCCTTTTTTGTTTTGATGTTGCTTGTCATCTTGTAAGCTGTGGGTCGCGCGTTCGAGACAGCTCATATTTTTGCTCTTCGAGTCTCCAACCCTCGCAAACCTCCATACAGCCACACAACCCACTGCACTGCGCGAGGCCAGTCGCTCGGGGACACAATGCTGCTATGTGCTGGAATGCTCTTTGCACCGGCAGTCTGGACCATATACGCCCTGTCTTCACTTCGCGTGCCACCATCTCCAGCTGCAGACGAACATGTGACCCACAGCACAGCTTTCCCGCCACTGGACAAGCGATAAAGTGAAGATGGCCCAGCAGATTGGAAGCTTATCGACCAAGACACTTGTATGCATTCGACTCGACACCTTTCCGAATTTGCAGCAATGCTCTTGATCCTGTCCTTCATTCGATATCGCAGCCTGCATGTATTTTTTCGAGATACGCTGCTCAGGTTAGGTTATAAGCGGCTATGAGGCCCATCCCATCTCCTTCTAGATTGCTCGGGAGGATTCGTGGTGCTATTATCGTATATCGGAGAGGATTCGAATGAGGTCGACATGACGGCATGTGAAACTGAAGATGACGGGCAGGGGGAAGCGTGAGAGGTGAAGTCTGGGGTGGATACCAGCCTGGCCGCGAAAAAGCGGGCCCGCCGAGATGCTCCTGAATGATCCACGTCGCGTTGCTCTTATATAAGCAAGCACACTGCAACATTCTCAAGGCGCTGGATATGGATAAGTTGATCCTGCTATAAAGTGAAGCTGTTCATATCCAGAAGCAAATCTCGAGCAGCACTTGGCAACGTGAAGGGCGACCCATCACATTCTACAGCCGCAGGCATGGTAATCGTCATTTCGGCTGCCAACGAAGCATACAGCTGAAGTTGCGAAAGATGCCTCATTTCAGCCGTACCTGAGCATATGTCTGCTTCTCTAACTCTTCATACTGATATTCCAACCCATCCCAAATATGGCAAATGTGGAAGTGCCTGCAAGCCATACCGATGTGCTCATTGTGGGTACTGGCCCAGCAGGACTGGTCCGTATCATTGGCCATGCTGCAACGGCATGGGATGATTGAAATGACACCCTCTTGCAGATGATGGCCACTTCACTGGCCAAATGCGGCATTGATACACGTATCATCGACAAGCGTGGCACCAAGATCTTTAATGGGCAAGCCGATGGTGAGCATGGTCTCTCGAAAAGTCGTAGACAATGCTGATGCCTTATTCTTTCAAGGCCTACAATGCCGAACTCTGGAGATTTTCGACTCCTTGGGCTTTGGTCACAGAGCTTGGCGAGAGTCCAATCACATGCTCGAGATACGCCTGTGGAACCCGGACGAGAATGGCATCATTCGCCTCAGCGACAAGATACCTGATACATTGGTAGGCATCTCGCGCTTCCAGCAGGTCGTACTGCATCAAGGCCGCATCGAACGCTTCTTCCTCGACACAATTCAGGAATGTGGCGGCAACCCGGTTGGACGAGGTGTTTTGCCCACAGAACTGCATATCGACGAGACTCTGGTAGACGATAGTCATGCATATCCTATCACCGTCCGTGTTCGCCATCTGTCGGAGAAGGAGTCCACTCCCGATCAGACTGCAACATCTGCCAATGGTGAGGCAGTGCAGGATGGCTTATTTCGGAGCAATCTGACTCCCGACGACACCCATGAGCTGATCGCGCGTGCCAAACTGGACAGCAAAGCCAACTCGGAAGAGACAATAAAAGCCAAGTACTTGCTGGGTGCAGATGGCGCGCATTCCTGGGTTCGAAGGCAGCTTGGATTTAAGCTCGAAGGAGACTCTACCGACTATATTTGGGGAGTCTTAGACATTGTTCCAATCACCAACTTTCTGTTGAAACTGCTCATGAGTGTGAACTCTGATGAACCGGATGATCCATCCAATGCCAACTAGGAGCCTACCATCAGCATCTCCTCTTATTTGCTATGTCTTTTACGTTGTAGAAGGTGTAAGAAGAGTCTAAGACAAACAACACTCCCCCTAGCTCGAACACACCCTGTAACTCCCCCTTAATCGAGTTAGGGAGCCAGTCCTTCTTCATTCCTATACCCTCGAAGTGCTTATCGAACAGCTGTCTCGTAAGGCTTTTAGTAAGCAGATCGGCTAGGTTGTCTTTGCCTAAGATCTATTCGGTCTTAATATTGCCGTTAAGGACCGCCTCTCGTAGAAAGTAGTGTCGGATATCGATATGCTTAGTTCTAGCGTAGAACTCTAGGTTCTTAGACATCTTAACCGCTAAGGCGTTATCGATATTAAGAGGTATTATATCGTAATATAGGCTCTATTCGCGTAGATTGTAGGCGATCTCGTTAACGAACCCTTTAAGCTAGATAGCTTCCCTTACTACATCTAAGGCTGTAACGTATTCTGCTTTAGTTAAAGAAGTAGCTACTACTTTCTACCGCTACGAGGTATAGGAGACGGGGCTGCCTGCTAGCTTATATAGATAGCTAGTTCTAGAACGTTAGGTATCTTAGCATCCTACCTAGTTACTATTAACGAATCCTTTAATAGTCGGGCGAATATCGCGTCTAAAAAACAAGCCTGCCCTTAACGTTCCTCTAAGATACGAGAAGATATAGTTTACTACGTCTATATAAGTCTAATCTAGGTTGCTACTAAATCCGGAGACGATAGATATTAGGCAAGCTAGATCTGCCCTTGTTTTAGACGCGAGGAAGTTTAGGGCCCCCGTCTTTAATTAGTATTTATATTTGAATTCCGGGCTAGCGATATAGCCGTCTTTTGCTTTTATAAGTAGTTTATTAGAGTCGAGAGGCGTTAATATAGGCGCAATGTCCTAGAGATCGTATCGTCGTAGGATTTGCTTTACGTACGTAGCCTAGTAAATATAGATTCCTTTAGATAAGTGCTCGATCTGTATACCGAGGTAGTACGCGATCTCTCCTTTATCGGTTATATTAAAGGCCGTATAAAGCTCCTCCTTACACTTAGTAATTATAGCTTCGCTTAGGCTAAAGATGTTTACGTCGTTAATATAGATAGTTATAATTAGACTTCTTGTTTTGTAGAAGAATACGCACTTATCGAACTAGGAGACTTCCTATCCGTAAGCTTCGAGCTATTTCCTAAGCTTAATATACTATACTCGAGGTAATTGTTTTAAACCGTATAGGCCCTTACGGAGTCTCGCGAACAGCGGCTTCCCTTTAGGCTAATTTAGGATGCCTAGCGGGAGCTGTACGTATACTTCCTCTTCTAGATCTCCGTTAAGAAAGGTAGTAACGAAGTCTATCTAGTAATACTTCTACCCTAGTGCTGCTACTAGACCGAATAGCAGTCGATAGGCGGCGGTTTTAACGACTCCTAAGTACGTCTCCGTAAAGTTAAAGCCTTCTACCTGCTAGAATCTTAGCCTAGAAACCTCGTATACAAAGTCTAGATTTGTACTTCTTAAAAGATCCGTCCTACTTAATCTTCCGACGGTTAACCTATCTTGTTAAGAGCGCTTTACGTCCTATAGGAACCTTTTCGACAATATTAAAAGTCTAGTTGTCGGCATAGCTTTGCTATTCCGACTCGATAGCTCCTTCCTATCCTTCTCGTTCTAGCGAGATTTCGATTTCGTAGTAGTTCTAAGGCACTAGTACCGTAGCTAGTTCTGCCGGTAACGGGAAACTAGTTATAGCGACCGCTGCCTCGATATCCTTAATAGTAATGCCTACTACCTCGAGTGTATTAGTAGCAAGTCCTATAAATTTGAATGCATTAAGCTTGTTACCGGTCTTTTCTTACTCGGGGACCTCTATATTATCTTCTAAGAGGCTGTTACTGTCGATTATAGTCTTAGGAGCTTTCTTCTTTAACGTGTTATTCCCTCGTCTACGACGAATAGGTCCTTCTATAGGAACGTAGTCCTTACGGGGCACTACTACTAAATTAAAGTCGTCGTTAAGAACTACCTTATATAGGCCTAGGTAGATTATTTCTAGAGTAGTATTGTCCTCCGTAAGGACTTTAGTATAGGTTTTGTTACTTTCTATATAGCGAGTATATAGTTCTCTACTAGGGACTAGCTTGCATCCTTTATTACGGTTTTAATAATAGTTGCAAGCATAGTTCTTAGAGTACTTAGTCTCCTTAACTAGGTTCTAGTTATAGAGGATCGTTCTAGTCTTGTCTACGGAGAGGTACAGACACCCGCCTCCGCGCCTAATACACTTCGAGTATAGGCTAGTCCCTTTTCTATCGTATACTAAGTAAGCGTCCTTATAGGCAAGACATTTCGGAGGCGGATTCTTAGCTTCCTCTTATAATATACACTTCAATTCGCGGTTCTTATAGTGCGTATACTTGTCTTTATTATTATACAGACCTAGCACTTTATTACAGCATACATTTTTCCGATAGTACTAATAGTAGGCTTAAGGGTTCCTTACTCCTCGGTTTTTATAACCTAACTTCCTCCTTAGCTTTAAGTTCTCGAAGCCGCTAGAGATCTCGTCGATCTTAGGTAGTAGCACTACTTAGGTTGTTATACCGCCTTTTTACGGCATACTCGTCGACGTGCGTTTGAAGTCGTGTTTACTATAGGTAGTTTGTATGCCTAGAAGACCTGCCCGCGCGATATAAGGGTTGATTCTTCGTAGCGTAGTCTCTAAGACTAGGTTCGACGATAAAATTGCTTCCTCGCCGAAATACGTCTCTTTATTAATATTATATTTATCTCCGCTATTAGCGGGAGACGACGGTCTTTACTGCTAAGCCGGTACCGTCTTAGGAGTATCGGAATCTTTAAGTAAGCTAGACTTGTCGTTTAACGAGATTGTTATAACTAATAGTACTCGTTGCCGCCTTAGAGCTGTGTCTTTATCGCTTACGAAGAGAGTATCGCTAGCGTTAGGAGAGTTTTCAACCGTCGTTAGCTGTTTACGCTTCGGCTTAGGGACCGTTATTAATTGTTTCTTGCTTGTCGCAGCTATTCCTTGCTGCCTTAGCTCTAGACTAGGCATCGCCTTATCGTTTCTAAACTTAGATACGTCTAGCTTGCTCCCGAAGGTCGTTAGAGGCGGTAGTGTTGCCTTCTTACGTACTGCTTTAACCTTCTTCGGTAGTAGTATATATGCTTCTTAAGGATCCTTAGACTATAGCGCAAGTCCTAGTGTACTTATAGCTTCCTAGCCCTAGCCGCTTTCGCTATTAGCAATGCTAGAGTCCTTGCTAGTTTTGCGTTTTAGTGCTATAGCCGCTAGGTAGTCGTTAGACCTAATAGAGTCTTCTTTACTGCTCGAGGTGTCTTCCTTAGAGAGCTATAGTCTAGTCTCTCGAGCGTTAATCGAGGGTGCGACGTACTTATTATCTAAACCTCTTCCTTTATCAACCTCCGCTAGTAAGACATTAAATACTTTGTCTGTGTCTAGGTAATAGAAGCGGTAAGAAGCTTCGCCTACGGCACCTACGTAGTACCCGAATAGCCCTCTTAGATTATGAATTTTGCGGCTGCCTATCTTTAAGAGTTTCTCTTTAGGGATTGCTATAACTATTCGGCTGCCCTAGATTCTCTCGAGACCTAGGTTAGGCTTTAACCCTTCCCTCTTTTCCTATAGAGTCTCGTTAAACTTCGTAACTCGGATAGGAGATCGGTTCTTAAGACGTACGGCATAGTCGGTAGCTTCTAGCTAGAGTTTCTCTAGTAGAGTCGTATTACGCAGAAGTTTATTGCCGCGTTCTGTAATAATACGGCGGATTTGTCCTATAATACTATTGTCTTAGACAATAGCAGTAGCTCCTTCTCTAATAGTACGGTTAATACGCTCCGTAATACTAACTTAGTAGTATTAATATAGTAGCGTAGGTTCAATTGTAATACCGTGCTTCTTATAATAGCGAGCAAATAGTCCTACCTAGAATTAGTAGTCCGCGCGATATCTCCTAATCGTAATATTGTACTTCTTCTCGATATGCCTTTATAGGGAGATAAGTTCTACGGGGGCATCCTCGGGTGTCTTAATCCGAAGCGAAAAGGTAAACCGATTAGCGTCGTTAGTAACAAATAGGAAGTACTTTGTCCTATCGTATCCCGGGACTAGGTACAGTCTCTATATATTAATATATACGAGATTACTAGGTTGCTAGAAGCGACGGTTAGTAGGATCTTTAGGAATTCGGACAATCGCTCTAGTTATATCGTATATAGGGCACCTAAACATCTTCTGCAAGAGTCGAATTTGTTTATTAGTAATGTCTATGCTGTTGCTATATTTAGACCCCGCAGTAGTTCGGTTTCCGAACCACCAAACGTATATAGTTTGGTTTCTTAGCGGCGAACTAGCTCCCTAGTTCCGGTTTGGTTTTTTCGAACTATATAGATTCCTAGTTTGAACTAGAGACTGTATTAGTTTTACTACAAGGACACTCTTATTCGACTGCCGGCCACGATTGCCGGCTATAATAGTAACTCTGTTACATTTACTACGCTCTTTTGCCGTTGCTAGGGCGTAGTTGCCGTTGCTAGGGCGTAGTTTTGCTACAAGGACACTCTTATTCGACTGCCGGCTACGATTGCCGGCTATAATAGTTACTAGGTTGTATTTACTACGCTTTATTACCGTTGCTAGGGCGTAGTTACCGTTACTAGGGCGTAGTTGCCGTTGCTAGGGCGTAGTTGCTATTGCCGGGGCGTAGTTGCCGTAGTTGCGAAAGCTTACCTATATAACGTTACGTAGGCGGCAACAATTAGGGCTTCGCGATATTCTTATACTTTTAACTTCTTCCTCTATATCTATACCGATAACAACTACTATACGCTACGCCCCCGCCCCTTTCCCTTACAATAGAAAGAGAGAAGCGCGCCGCGCGCTAAACAGAAGATAGAACTAAAGACCGCGAGTTTGTTTTACCTAAGCGTCTAACCAAAAAGCGTAAGACTAAAGAGGAGTACTCTACGAAGAAGAATTCCGTACGAGACCGCGAGAGAAAGGATAAGATAGATAAGGATAAAAGAGCTAAGGATAAGAGAAGAAAGGCGCGGAATAAGGCATTCTATCGATAGCTAGCGCCTATAGAAAAAAGTAAAGGTTAGAATAAGAAGACAATCTAAGAGAAGGCTAAGAGGAGGAAAGAATTGCGGCTAGTTTTCGAGCGTAAAGTTCTAGTAGCGTAAGTCAATCTAGCTAGCGGCCGTAGCTAGTAGCTATAGCCGGCAGCCGTAGCCGGCAGCTATAGCCGGCATATTTTTCT
>NW_006921534.1:2462134-2484279 GCF_000340215.1 Pseudocercospora fijiensis CIRAD86 | reverse complement strand
TAAAGGAACTGAAAAAAGCGAGGAGATACTATACGTCGATCTAGTAATAGGTATAGTCTTAGGGCCTAACGCTATAGACGATAAGCGCTAGGAGTAGATCGAGTACAGTTAAAGAGACGAGATACTAGTAAAGGGCTAAGGTATAAGTCCTATCAATCTAGAAAATTATAGTTAAAGCTACTACGAAAAGCTAGCAAGGATTAGAATCGAGACTAGTCGTCTTTATATCCTCGATATAGAGTAGAAGTTTCTTTATTAGTATTAGAGCGAAGCCTTTACGTCTATAAAGGTAAAGTAGCTTGCGATTAATACGATCGGGGCTAGGTATCTAGGGACGGCAGAAGTGTTACTATAGGAGGAAGGGGTATAGGTAATTATTCTATACTCGGTATATATAGCCGGCGTTCGTAGCCGGCAGATACTAACAGTTAAACAGAAAGCGTTTCTCGAAGGCAGAGTGCTACTACTACATAAAATCTTTACTAAGGCAGAGAGGGCTTATATCCGGAATCTAAGCTACTAGTAGGATAGGTTAGCGTTGGAATTCTCTAAATCTCTATATAAGCCTCCGAAGGATTACCTATTTTAGCGATACGGCTTTATCTCGACTACTCCGTAGGTACCCGAAGAAGCTCGAGCGCTCTTTAAGGTCTTTACTAAGAAGCGGAAGGAGTTCGAGGATTAGGATTGGTTAATAGAGCTATTAGTTAGTCTTAGGTTTCGTAGTTAGACTCGGCCTAAGCATTTGCTTATCGAGTGTCTTATACCGAAAGAGGATAGATTAAGACTAAAAACGAGCTTAGATTCGTTAGGTATAGTAGCTCGGTTCCGTTAGTAGGAGAGAGCCGCCGTATAGAAGGCAAAATTCAAGTAGTTAGGGTAGCTAGGAAAGAAATTCTAGTAGTTAGGCTAGCTAGGGTAGCTAGGAAAAAAAATCTAGTAGTTAGGTAGCTAGGAAACAAAAAAAAAAGGTAGCTAGCTATTTACTACCTAGCTATTCCTAACGATACGATGCTATAAAAGAAAGGGTGTTTCTCTATAGCTACTAGTATACATCTACTACTCCTAAGTCCTTACCTTACCGTACGAAACCTTAAAACATACCGACCGACATTATATATATACTAGGCGCTATACTAGGAAGGGTAATAACGAGACGATAGTCGAAACAGTCTAGTATACGAGCGAGATTACGACAACGTCGAGAGGAGGTCGTATACTTACCTTCGAGCCTATCGAGTCCTAGACGACGATTAGGGCTAGATTCATCCTCTCCGAATCCTAGTAGTAGGAATTCATTATAGGGTACTACTACCTAGTCCTTACCTTTACGGAGTCTAAGTAGAAGGTTGTTCGGAGATATAAGAACATCGAGTATTAACCCGGAAATCTTCGAAAAGGCTAGCTAGGCGTATCTTTAGAAACCCGAGTATATAGAGCAGTTCAATTAATAGGTCTATAAGATATAGTTCCCTTTATACTTACGTTCGAAGGAGTATAAACTCCGGAAGTACTCGATACGATAGGGGAGTAAGGAGCGAACGGACACATTCTAGAAGTTCTTTATAGAGGGGGTATTATACCGTTATACGACTTCTCGACTTAAAGGTTAACTAGTAATTGTCTACAACTTCTACGGTTTAATCTTGAAATACCCGAAACTAGGGGATAGGAACTTATCGCCTACAAACTATCTCTATTCTAAATAGTGTCGGGAATCTTAAGGAGAGAGGAGAGTTAATATAGATACAGCGTTCTAGAAAGAGATATATCTTCTAAAATGCCGGCTATAGCTGCCGGCTACAGCTGCCGGCTATAGATTCCGGCTACCTAAATCAACCGTAGAGATCTAGCTAATTATTATAGGCTACGCTTAAGGAAGCTCTAGGATTGAAGGCTACCGATTTCTCCCCCGAAGACTTTAAGCAACTAGTAAACGAAATGCTAGCTATAAACGGTCTTCCGGAAGACTTCTACGAAAGGGAGTCTATATAGAAGACATACCTATATCTTATAAACTACCCTCCCCTATTTCTCGGCGCGACAACCTAGCGTATTATATTCGAAAAGAACAAAGAGGCTACGTTAGACGACATTCGGGAGATCCTCCGTAATACTCGCCGAGTAGCTATTACTATCGATAGCTAGTTAAGCCGGACTATAAGAGCCTCCTTCCTCTCGATTATACTATACTTTATCAATTCGGATTAGAAACTCTAGGAACTTATAATCGGATTCCCTAAAATTCTAGGTTCCTATACTAGTAAGGATATAGCGAAGCTTATCTATACGGCAATAGATAGGGTTAGCGTAACAACGAAACTAATCTCGATTACTACGGACAACGCTAGTAATAATCGAACATTATATAAGGCGTTGTATATACAATTCACTCGTATATGTCTTTAAAATTACTAATTGTATCGATAGGGTCGAGTACGTAGAGGAGATTATAAGGTCTACAATCTAGCTTAATCTTCCGAATATTAAGCTCGCTACGATTCCGGATACGCACAACAATACGCACGATAATAACGATAAAGAGGAGCCTATTAATAGCCCTAGCCCTATTAAATCGGAGCCGACGTCGTTGCTAGTTATATCCCTATAGAAGTTTCCCTACCTCGCTTATATAGTTCAAATCGCGATCCGAGCCCTCTTTAAGACGCTTAAAATTGCACTATTAAACGACGACTAATAGAAGATCCTAGATAAGGATAAAGCAAAGTCGAAAGTCGAGAAACTTATTATAGTAATAAGACGGGATAAGGTAGAGAGCCTCGCTCTCGTTTTATATAAGGTATAACTTTTGTCCGTAGCCGGTACCTATAGCCGGCAACCTAGTATAGTTCTAACTCTTTTTCTCTAGCTTCGTCGTCTAGCAATATATACGAACTCGAGCTTATAGAGATATAACCGATTCGAGGCTATTTAAAAGAACCTAATCGAGCGCCCTAAAACCGATGCCTAGAATATCGTATAGAATAAGCGATAGCAAAAGCGGCCTCCTTAGCGCCTACTCCGTTTTACCTAAGACGTTAAGACCCGGTTCGATTCGACTTTCTATATAGTTACGAGGGGATGTACTTTACGTACCGCTCTCGAGATCTATTAGAGTTCCGAGGGTATTAAGTAGCTCGGCCTTACCGCCGCCGAATAGCGCTAAGTAGAGTATCTCGTCGATATTAGTAAGCATTACGCGAAGGTTACTACTACGATTAGAAGAACCCGAGGACCGACGATCTACCTTGTCTTTACGTACTATAACTAGCTCTTTAACGAGCTCGAGGAAACCGTAGCTAAGCTAGCTAAGAAGAGCGTTCTCTAGAAAGTAGCTATAACGAAAGCTATAGACACCTCCTATACTAAGTTACATAAATATTATAGTGCTACCTTTAACTCGTTTAGGGATATCTATAGCGTTACGTACTTGCTTAACCTAGTAGAAAAGGATATATACTAGTAGAGGCCGGAATAGAAGGCGGACGAGGTATAGCCGAAGCATTACTAGACTATTCTAGAAAAGATGTTCTACGAGCGTCGGAAAGAAACTAGTCTAAATATAGCTCCTACAAAGAAAAAGAAGGTTTAGAAGGCTCCGATATTATACCTATTTCGTAGGTAGGAAGTAGAGGTAGAAGAGGAAGCAACTACTAAAGTAAATAAGGAAGAGTTCGATCTCTATCGGCGCGCGAGTAAGTACAAACCCGTAGGCTCGGAAAGAGGGCTAATAATCTCTAGATCTTACCGGTCTTCTAGACGAATTCGGAGACGATATTCTCGCTATATAGTAGCGGTTAGAGCCTAAGTTTCTAACGATAGCGTCGGTCGCTCGGGACGTCCTCGCTATCCCGAGCGTAGGTATAGGCTATAAGAGGTCTTTTAGTATCGCTCGTTACTAGGGCCGCTTTAATCGAATATACTCGCCTACTACCTTCGAATCTATTATAGTATTCCGATACTATCTCCTCTACTAGAATCGCTAAGGTAGGTTACTAAAGATTATACTAAAGGAGTTGATCGAGGAATTAGAAAACCTTAAGATCGAAGAAACCTAAGAGCGCGAAGAGAATACGAAATTTAGTCTAAGCGAAACCCTAATTAGCGATAACGAAGAGGAGGAGGGCGGAGGTAGAAGGCGATACCGGGTCGAGAAGCGGAAACGTATATAGGCTTAGAGTAGCTTTAAGGAGACGAAGCGTTTACGTATAAGGTAATATAGCCGGCGTATATAGCCGGTATATATCCGAAATATGTTTCGAATTCCTAGGACCTAAACAGACTAGTTGCTATAGCAACCGACCCCGCTTACCTACGGACTATTTCTAATTCTCTGTTCGCTCTTCCTCTCCTTCTTCCCTTTCCCTATATTCTTAAAGACAAATATACCTTAAGGATTCGGCTCTTCGGGCCTTCCTAAGCCGGCTACCTCCCCTTCCTTAAGCTACTATCCTTTATTCGAATCTAACGATAACCTAATAAGGCAGTTTAATAGAAGACTATTTGTTCTAGAAGGCAAGAAGTATTAATGTCTCCCTACGATTATATGCTTATTAATTTTCTAGGTCCTACCGATATACCCTCGTCGCCTAAACGCGTAGATAAATATCTTTAGAGGCTAAAGGGTAAGGGTAAAGCAAGCTAAGTATAGGGAGACCGTAGCGAGAACGAGATATCGGAAGAGTAAGGCTCTCCGTAGTATATACGAAGGAAGGGGGTTCCTCGGAAAACAGTACCGAAAAACAAGAAGGCTATAGGTAGATAGGAGAAGGCTAAAAAGAGTAGGCGGACGAAGACTATCGCGAAGAAAAGTTATCTTTCTATTAAAAGAAAGGGAATAAGGCAGGACTCGACGATAAAGAAGCGGCGCTTTAAACTAGGTACTATTACCCTTCGCTAGATCCGGCTTTTCTAAAACAAAAGAGGGACCGAGCTTTTAATCCCTAAGACTCCCTTCTAGCGACTCGTCCGAGAAATTACATTAGATTTTCAGTCTAGTATACGATTTACGGCTAAGGCGATTAGTACTCTTTAGGAAGCTATAGAGGCATTTCTCGTAACCGAGCTTAAGCTTTTAAACCTCCTTACTATCTATACGAAGCGGGTTACTCTTCAAAATAAAGATATACAGCTTCTAGCTAAAATTCGGCGTCGGTTTATAGCGGATTAGTTGGAAATTGTATTTAGTCGTTAGATTAACCTAGGAGGAGGCCCATTTTCGCATCCTTTTACCGGCTATAGGTGCCGGCCATATTTCTAATTTTATCTCCGCGCCGTCCCTAAATCTAAGGTACGAAGTAGAAACCTAGCGCTCTATATTTACCCGGCTCTTATAGAGACGAGCTATATTTAGATTAGTTTCTTCGTATATCGCGACCTAGCGGGTAGTAAGCGAAAGGGCGATAGAACGTTTATAATACGTCTCTATTTAAACCTAAAATATAAAGGTCCTAAGGAGCCCTAGCATCCTAACTACAAGGAGATTCTTTAGTATTAGCACTTTAATCCTCTATACTACGAGGTAGATAGCAAGCCTACGAGAGAGAAACTTTAACGAGAAATTCTCTATAATGCGTAGCGCTATTGTATAGCTATAGATACGTACTAAGTCCGGTAACTCGAAGAAGAATTAAGATAGCGTATTAGCGACCGAGGAGGAGATCGATAGTATACTAGTAGAGTCGAGGTCTTATAAGCGAAGTATAAGATAATATAGGCTCTTAGTCGTATAGAGTAACGTACTATATAAATAACTAGGCGTACTACTCTTATTCACTTACGACCTATATCCTAGGATGCTCTTATCGTACTTTTTATACTCTTTTCTAATACCTTATCTATAATCGCTCCGCGATAACCGAGTAAATATAAGCTATAGGATTTCCGCTCGGTACCTTAGCCTTCGAGATACGGCGGAGTTGATTCTCTATAATACGTAGCGCTATTGCATAGCTATAGATGCGTACTAAGTCCGGCAACTCGAAGAAGATTTAAGACAGCGACCGAGTAGGAGAATAATAGTATATTAGTAGAGTCGAGGTCTTATAAGCGAAGTACGAGATAATATAGGCTCTTAGTCGTATAGAGTAACGTACTATATAAATAACTAGGCGTACTACTCTTATTCACTTACGACCTATATCCTAGGATACTCTTCTCGTACTTTTTATACTCTTTTCTAATACCTTACCTATAAGCGCTCCGCGACAACCGAGTGAATATAAGCTATAGGGTTTCCGCTCGGTACCTTAGCCTCTAAGATAGGGCGGAGTTGAATTTAGAGCGATAGCCGGCACTCGTAGCCGGCACTCGTAGCCGGTATATAGAGACGGTAGTAGGCCTTTTCCTGCTAAATGACTAGCTTGTTTAGTATAGCCTACCTAATATT
The DNA here is from genome assembly GCF_000340215.1 of Pseudocercospora fijiensis CIRAD86. Taxonomy (NCBI): domain Eukaryota; kingdom Fungi; phylum Ascomycota; class Dothideomycetes; order Mycosphaerellales; family Mycosphaerellaceae; genus Pseudocercospora; species Pseudocercospora fijiensis. The sequence continues at coordinate 2,477,891 of NW_006921534.1, read as the reverse complement.
TCTTATATTTACTAGCAATAGGCCTAGGTTACTTATAAGATTACTATAGCTAGTAAAGGCATTACTAAAGAATATCTATACTATAGTAGGATACTATTATTACGCCGGCTATTCATTAAAAGGAGGCTTTCGCCTATTACTATACCGGCTATATATGCCGGCTATATTTCAAAGTCTGCCGTACCTGCCTTTTTTAGCCGTGCCTACCTTTTTTAGCCGTGCCTGCCTTCTTTCCTTGCTCTAACGTTACTATAATATAGGCTTGCGCGAAGCTTACTCTATTGCTTAGCGATACCGCGACACTACCGCTATATTCAACCTTCGCATCGATACCTATACCTCTACGCTCTATATCTACTACCTCCGTAATACCCTCGCTCCGCGCGCGTCTTCGTATACCTTCGTAACGCACTTTTTTCCTCAATTCGACGACTTTTATAATAGCGAGTCTACTTAACTAAGTTACGACGCCTCGTAAGAAGGGACCTACTACTTCTACGGGTCGTAACAAGATCGGAAATAGTAGAACGAGCATAGTATATTAACGTAAGATAGCTGCTACTGCTGCCGCTAGCTCCGGTGCTAGAAAGGGCGTCGCGAGTAAGGCTCCGCGTAAGATAACGGCGGGCAAGGCTCCGCGTAAGACAACGGCGGGCAAGGCTCTACGCAAGACGACAACTAGCGCTTCTACTACTAGTAGCAATCGTACGAAGCGTCGATAGCGCCTAGGAAGTAAGTCCTATTTATAGCCGGTAGCGTAGCCGGTAGCGTAGCCGGTAGCGTAGCCGGCATTCTTACTGTCTTTTTACTAATCCTTCTTTAGCCGTAGCCCTCCGTAAGATTCGGCAGTATTAGAAGAGTTCTTAGCTCCTAATCCGTAAAACTCTTTTCTAACGACTTGTTCGCGAAATTGCCTAGGATTATAGAACGGACCTTCGCTTCTAAGCCTCCGCGATAGGCGCCCTTTAAGAGGCTATAGAAGCCTACCTAGTTCGTATCTTCGAATATATGTTTCTCTTCTACCTCTTTTCGGACTATACTAATACTATTTTAGCGGTCAACCTTATAGCTATCTACGCGAAGCGTATAACGATTATAGACAAGGATTTCAAAGCACTCGATTAGATTCTAAAAGGCTAGAATGTCTACATTCGAGACGGTGCTAGGTAGGATAGATGTTCTAGTAGAAAGGATGTTCGTAGTGTTATCTACAAGCTTTTCTATATACGAAATAAGCCGCTATTATACGGCGCTGTATACCGCGCTCTAAATACTCTCTAAGCATATATATATAGTACAGTATGCTTTATTAGCCGTACGGAATAGAAGTCTCCCAAAATCCCGTTAGTACTAAGGAGTAAAAAGGCCGGCTACGCTACCGGCTACGCTACCGGCTACGCTACTAGCTACGCTGCTAGGTTTTTTAAAGAACTAAAAGAAGATAGACATTCCGGTTGATTTGTATTAGTTTAGATTTTTATAAAAAGAAAACAGGGAAAAATAAGGAAGGTTAAAGAGCCTAATAGTTATAGTTATAGGCACTATCCCTGTTTTCTAGAGCATATTATATACCTGCCTTCGCAACTCTACCTAATACTCCCTCTAAATATCCTTATACTCTACCTACTGAAAATTTAACTAGGTACCTAGACCTGCAGCTGCCTCTATATCTTTTACTATCTTCTATAGGTTGAAGGCCTCTTCTATAGCAGCCTCTACCTCCTTATACAATACGAAGTCACTACCTGCCCTACCCTTTATATCTCCTAAATAACTAAGAGTTCTAAGGAACGAACTAGCATTCGGCCTTAGTATAGCGAGTAACTAGTAGAACGTTCTATAGAGCTGCCTTATAGCTCTTTTATATACTATGCCGATACCGAGGGAGGAGCTATCCTAGTACTTAATGTTGTCGAATAGTTCGGTAGGAAAGTGTATAAACTTCTTAAGGAGGAGGACTTCTAGGGAAATCGATAAGTTCTGCCTAGATCTAGATAAAGACATTCTACTAAGCAGTTAGGGAATTAAACCGTAAACGAAAGGATGAAATTCATACCTAAGGAGTGCAGTTTCCGAACTGAACTATAATGCCTTGTATATGTATATATATGCTTTTGATTGGTTAGTGCCCTTAGCTAATTGTCTATGGATTTAAGGTTATATAAGTACCTTCATACAACTACGTAGCCTAAGTAGGATTCGAAAATTCTATAAGTACTAAGGACTAAAAATGCCGGCTACGCTGCCGGCCACACTGCTAAGTCTTATAAAGGGCTTGCTTAAAGCTACGTATACATTCGTACACTTCTTAAAAACCGATAAATTATATAGTTCGAACTAGCTACTTATATAGTTGCTTAGCAAACCAACCCAAACTAAACTAGAGTTTCGGCTTAGCAAACCAAACCAAACCAACCCGAACCACTGCGGGGTCTAGCTATATTTAAGCAATTTTCTTATGCGGTAGAAGCTTAGGTAGCCTAGACGTCGGTACTAGACAAGTACGGGATGCGTGTCTATATCTATTTTTGCAGCAAATAGAGGAATCGACTACTATTCTTCCTTGCTCTATAGGATATTGACTAACTGCATTATATAGAGATTTTTCATTATCTTAGTAGTACTAATATAGTAGCCTCCGGCGGTAAGGAGCTTAACTTCTCCTCCGCCCTATTTCCTATATATACCGGACTTGTCTAGCTTAGATTGTAATAGGAGGTTATATATGCTATATAGTGCAAAAGCAACTCCTAGGAGTTTAAGCTTAAACGGGGCACCGTCTTAATCGATTATATAGATTTCTATAGTACCTCCTCCTTATACTTAAAGCTTAGCACCGCTGTCGGCTATACCGATCTGAAACTAGAGTGGTTGCAGTTTAGTAAACTATTTAACATTATTGCAAATGTATATCGTAGCACTACTGTCTAACAGCTATGTGTCCCTTGTAACTAATGCCTCTTCTAGCGTAGCTATCGCGAATGCTATTTTTATCGCGGGCGACTCGTTACCTACTAGTACAAACTCCTATCCCCCGATATGCGTTCTTAGAATCTCCTTATTAAACTCCTCCCTCTAAATGCCTGTCTTACTAACTATCTGTAAAGTTGTGTTAGTAACGGCGGGGTTAGAGAACGACTAGGTACATATACTAGGTTCTAGTTCTATAGTAAAGCTAAAGAATTCTTAATCTTCTCCTAACTCGTTATCGGCAATATAGCCTTCTTCTTTAGGCAGACTAGCTTAGAGCTCTTCCTAAAGCTATCTGCTATTATCGGAGGTTAGGTTAGCATTTATAGCTCTCTCGCGTATTAGGGACAGTTAGCCGAGGCGTTAGTATAACACTGTAGCCGAAGTTCTTAGTGCCTAGTTAATTATCGGAGTTAGTTAGAGCTCTAGAACGTTCTCCGTTAGGTCGGGATAACGTACGCCTTCTAGCTAATAATTAACTGTAAGCGGACGCTGTCGAGTGTTGCGTAATACATTAAGGCTAGTAACCCTTAGGTTGTTGTTAAGCTCTTTAGAATTATATAAAGAGTCTAAGCACTCGAATTCGTCTAGTACGGTCACTTCTGTAGCGATAGCTAGGGTGTCCTACATTTAAATTACGAAGTCGAGGTCGAGGTTACTATCTATATAGAGGTAATTATTAAACACCTCTACTAGTGCCTAGACTCGCTAAGGGGTAGTTGCTACCTAGTCTTACGCTTCTCGTAGGAGTTTCTAGAACTTATCGTTATCTCCTTCTATAAGACCGATCTACCTATCTAGTCTAATAGTACTATAGTAGTTAACATTATTACTAATTATAAGTAAAGCGGATTGTCCTCCTTTGTCGGTAGGGGTACTAGCTAGTGCTAATTTAGTCTTGTCGCCTTCCTGCTTTGGCTTTAGTTTAGGGTGTTTAACCTAGCACTCTGTTTCTTCGTAGAAACCCTATCTGCTATAATAGTCTAACTTTTTACGTTCCTTGCCTAAGTTAGTGTTTTTTAAAGAGTTGCTACTAGGAGTAGATGCCTTATTGCTATTGTTTAGCTTCCTTAGTTCTACTAGTGCCTTCTTCTTCTTTTAGAGTACGCGCGCTTCTTCGCTTAGAAGTTGAGATTTTAGTAAGGTAAGAGACGTCGAGATGCCTACATCGCTATATCGTTTATAAGCCGTAACGAAATCCTCGTAGTCTCGTCCTAGACCTTCGATTATCTTAGCTATAAGCTTATTGTCGGATATATAATTATTATTCTTAGTTAGTAACCGGAGATCGAGTCGGAGCATTTCTAATTTGTAGATATAGTCTACTATACTATCGTAGTGCTATACTTTAGCTCTATTAAAGTCTGCGGTAGCTTACTATAGTGCTCTCTAATCGGAGACTTTAATATACTTAACTATGCCCTCGTAAAGTGTCTATAGACTATCTGTTTCTAAGACTAACCCGTAGATCGCTAGATAGACTTTGCCTTAGAGCTAGGCGATACATTCCCGCTTTCGCTTATCGTATTTATCGTATTGCTCCTTCTTATGCTTATAGCTTAATATAGCTACTTTATAGTCCTCCTTCTAATCGGTATACTCTCCTTAAATTGCCTCTTTATAGTCGGTAGTCCAATTTCGAGTAGTACCGGTAATGCCGAGTTGTTTAGCGATTTGTGCTCTGTCTAGCCAGGTCGGAATCTCCGGCTTAACTAGCGCGGGCTTAGTTCCTTTAATAAGGCTATAATAGTTCTTAGCTTTCGCGCGAACCGTAGTTATACGATCCTAGGTAGTAAATTGTTATTAGGATACTAAGACTTTGTCGCTATTAGGGTCGATAAGAGAGGTGCTTGCCTTCTCGGTAGTAGATAATGTTATTTTAAGCGCCCGAGAGTACGCGTATAGAAGCGTAGGCAAAGGCGCTCCTAATCTTTACAAATATATAAGAAATTCTAACTCTTACTAGTAGACCGATTCGTACGGAAACTAGAAAGAAGAAGGAGATATAGGGACTCGTTAGTAATGCTAACGGAAAGGAATTTAGAGCTGTGCTAACGAGGCTACTTTACTTCTTAGTCGCAGTTCGGAGGATATTAGATTAAAATGCGGAATAGGGCTCAACCTATTGAAACTACTTATAAGTGTAAACTCTGATGAATTGGATAATCTATCTAATGCTAACTAGGAGCCTACTATTAGTATCTCCTCTTGTTTGCTATATCTTTTACGTTACAGAAGGTGTAAGAAGAGTCTAAGACAAACAACACTTTCCAGACATTCGCATGCGCTGTGCAATTCACTCTGCATCGAGTGGAAGCGTTATAGTCATACCTCGAGAGAACAAGCTTGTCAGACTTTACATTCAGCTGACTACAACCGAGAATGCTGCCGAAGGCGGTGCGGCGAAAGCAGACCGGTCGAAAATCTCACCTGAGACTATCCTAGCATCTGCCCAGAAGATTATGGCTCCTTACAACATCACGTACAGGAAGCTTGACTGGTGGACTGCGTATCAAATTGGACAACGAGTCGGCACAAGCTTCTCTGCTCATGAACGAGTGTTCCTCGCAGGCGATGGTATGCCTACTTTGTCGGAACCTGATTTTGCACGAATGCGACTGACATTGATGCTCCCAGCTGTTCATACACATAGTCCCAAAGCTGGGCAGGGTATGAACGTTAGTATGCAGGACAGTATGGCCCTCTTTGGGCTGTGCTCAACGATATACCAAATTGCTAACATTTGCTTGCCCAGCATTCAATCTTGCCTGGAAAGTTGCAAGTGTCGTCAAAGGTGTTTCCTCCCGGGCGATCCTGAAAACTTACCAGTCCGAAAGACGTCGCATAGCACAAGATCTCATTGAGTTCGACCACCGTTTCTCGAGACTCTTTTCCGGACGCCCCGCAAAGGATGTCATGGACGCTGAAGGCGTCAGTATGGAAGAGTTCAAAGACGCATTCGTAAAAGGAAACCTGTTCGCGAGCGGCATTGGTAAGCATCGCTCCGGCTCGAGTTTGGCCGACGCTGATCAATGCTCTCTTCTCAGCTGTCGATTATGGTGCTAGCAGCATTGTTGCAAAAGCTGGCGAAACAACTGACCAAGGAGACGGCACTGAGGTGTCGGCCTCAGCAAAGTTTCGAGTACAGTCAACTCAATCCTTGGCCCCAGGAATTCCAGTTGGGAAACGTATGCCCAGCGTGAAGGTCCTCAATCAGTCCGATGCTCGGCCATGGCATTTTCAAGAGCTTCTTCCAAGTAATGGTCTTTGGCGAATCGCCTTCTTCGTCGGAGACATATCCAGACCATCTGAACGGCAGTGCGCAGAAGCCATTGGAAAAGCTATCGATCACGAAGCTTCATTCTTGAGACGATACACATCCGCAAATGCGAGGTATGATTCGGGATTCGAGATTCTGGCAGTACATTGCGCTCCACGTGCTACTACCACGATCTTCGACTTCCACCCTGTGTTCCGGCCATACGACGAGCTTGATGGGTGGGACTACGCCAAAATATTTGTCGACGAGGATTCTTATCATGAGGGACATGGAAGAATATATGAGACTTTCGAAATTGATAAGTCAGTTGGCTGTGCAGTAGTGATCAGGCCTGACCAGTATGTGAGCTATGTTGGGGCTGCAGACTACGTTGAGTCGATCAATAAGTTCTTTGCTGGATTCATGATACCTGCTCGGGAGACTTATAGGGCAGCATTGAACAATCCAGATTTAGATAGAGATTGACAGCGGTGGAGTTGTGGAGCCTGTAAATGGAGAGGACAGGAAGGCTGCGACTGTCGCTGCTACGACGGCAATGTGATGCTCTTTGTTTACAGCAACGTCGGTGGACAGTACCGCCATCATCGGTGGGACACCTCCAGTCCTGCTGCTCAAGTGGACTTTCCTCCGCGTCTCCCCACAAAACATATGTACTTGTCTCATCATGTGAGGCATTGGTTATTCACGAGGTCTGCAGACCTCCAAAGCTGACCGCGCCCGCACAATGTTCCGAGGACGTACGTACAGGTTCTATGCCATCGACAGAGGCCGGGCACTCTTCTATACCCTACTCATTCTCGCGCGGCATCTGCCCCTATCTCTACTCAGACCAGTAACAAAGGGTGTTGTATGGTATATCTGTACTTAGCCACTACAAGCCACTATAGAAATAAACTCCCGTACAGACCACACAACACCCTTTATTACTAGTCTAATCCGTTTCTATCGGGTTTTAGTGCGCGTGTATAGATAATCGTAGTAGTAAGTAGATGCTATTAACTATAATACTATTATATATCGAAAATCGCAAAATCCGCTATAGTTAAGCCCTACGTAGTTATAGAAACTATCTATCCCTAAAATCTAAAGAACTTAGGTCTACTACTCGCCGGGGAAAATCTATATATACCCGAAAATCGAATATCGCTTACTATATTAAAGCTAGACGCGTCTACCCTACTACGACCGTAGAGCGATAAACTAACTCCGTAACGATCGAAATAATATCCGCGGCGGGTAAATATAATACCGCGAAGAAGCTCCCGTAACTTTTATCTATCTCCGATACTATCCTATCTAGCGCTCGTAGTCCTCCCGCCTAATATTATTAGCTAGGTATCGTAGCTCCGAGTTAGTAAGAGATACGTTTAGAATACCGTAATACTCGAGCCGGTTTTAACGCCGCGAGTAGAGTAGGCTCTACGCGTTACGGGTTAGAGAAGGGCCGCGACTAGAGGGCAATTTATAAGAGCGAAATCGGGAAAATTAGCTTAGAGAATCTAGAATAGTTTCTAGCTAGGTAAGCTCTAGAAGTCCGCTACGCTATAGAGTATTCCCGTAGAGCTTTCTACGAGGGTCGTATATACCGATCTACGGGAGATTATTCGATTTATAGTTAATCGAATCTATAACTATACTCTTAAATCTATTCGCGCGATAGTTTATACCGTCGACTATACCGATTTAGTCGACCTCTAATTCGATATTATCGAAGCTAGAATAAGGTAAATATTAAATCGATTATATAAACTATCTAAATAGCGGCCTAAGAAAAAGCCGTATCGGATCTAGGTTACTATACTACGGGCCTTAATTTACTAGCGATAGGATGTCCTATTTGTCGTAAAGACTAGTTTAGGTAAGAGCCTAATCTTCTAGGCTTTTACTATACTTACTAGATAGACTACTATCTAGTTAGTACCTCTTACTCGGCTTAGGGCGGAGTAAGAAGCGGACTTAAAGAAGATCGTAGGGGAATACGTTAATCCCGTACTAGTTACGAGTAAGGCTAAGTAGCGGAATCTAGATTTGTTTACTAAAATCAGAGCGGGCTAGTACGATTATATTATTCTAGGCCCGGAGTAGGCCGTATCCGATAACTTTAAGGATACCCTAAAGGATCCGAATCTTTCCTTACGTATCGGGCTAGTCGTATTCGATAAAATTCATCTCCTCTCGAAATAGGCTAGCTTCCGCGAGGAATTCCTTATAGTCGCGTAGCTTAGGTAGCTTCTCCGCTAGGACTGTATATAGTTTAGCTATACTAGAACCCTAGATACCGTAACCTAAGCCTATATATTAAATTATAGCGGGTTTAGACCGGTCGGGTACGAGCTATATTATTCTATAGTACTACGGACTAGTATCGATCGCGTTAACTATACGTATATCTTTAAAGAGTTAGATAAAAATATAAAGTCAGTCTATAGCTAGTTGTATTTTGTAATTAAAAAGGCCGTAAGTACCGCGGGCTCGCCTCTACCCGCTACGGGCTCGAATTTAGCTACTACTACGCTAGCTAATACGGGCGAAGCCTAGTCCGTAGCGGACTAACGGGCTACGCTAGCGGAGATACTAAAGACTATTATCTTTATTGATAGTCGCCCGGACGTAATCGCGCTTATAAATCGCGTTCGAGCCTAGCTAGTACTTCGGACTAAGGACCTATATCGAGAAAACTAGTATTATTAGGGAAATAGGTCTAATCCTATACTAAACGTTCTTAGAATTGTCTAATTCTATATATCCGCTATACCTATATACGATTAGGACCTGCGGTTTCGTAAGTTTAGCGTAGCGGATAGTACTATCTATATTATAATTGCTACTACCGCCCTTAGCGTAGGCATTAATATCCGTATAGTACAAATCGTTATCTAGTAGGGTCTTATATTAGAGTATAACTACCTAAATCTTCGCTAGCGTCTCGGGCGTACCGGTCGGAATATAGTTCCGAGTAATCTTCGTAGCGAGGTATTCGTATTCTAGCTAGCGTAGATAAGGAATACAAAAAAACGGCTTAGGGATTAGCCGGTAGAGGGTAGCAAGGTCCGTAGCGGACCTCGCGTCGCCTATAAGGGCAAGTTCTAGGCGTAGTAGGAAGGATTATACTTAATACTTAATATCGATATCTCGCTTAATAGTAATCGAGAAGATAAGAATACCGATACTAAGGACGGCAATTCCGCTACGCCCGTAGCTTTACGCGCGCCTTGTATATACGGTACCTACTAGTTAAATGCTAAAGCGAGCTACTACGTAGCAGTCCCGGGGGATCTGCTTCTCGAGACTAGACGAGAATATTAGCGATTCCTACCTTTATATTCTTACCTACGTTTTATTATTAGACAATTTGCCTTTACGGAATATAGCGGTCCGCGTACCGTATATAGACTACTCCGTAGCGGGCTTAGATAAAAACTATACGGAGCTAAGCAAATTTTTCTACTAATTAGAGTAGGGAATATAGGAATCGCTATTCTCGTCTAGGCCGTTTCTATCGGGATTTCAACTTCCTATATTAAACATTTATATAGGAGAATCGTATAACCCTAGTTTTACTATTAGAACGACTATTTCCTACGGTAAAAACTTCTCTCCGCGGCGGGAATACCTCTCTCCGTATTGCTATCTTTTTCCCGAAGTTTCCTAGGTACGAAATCGGGTACAAATATATCGTCGTCGTTATAGCGCCTATATCGCGATATACGCTAGGTAGATACGACTATATTATCGCATATTTCTATTATAACTATACCCTCCGCGGCTTTCTAGCCTACTTCTATAAGACTATCTCTATCCTCCGCCGCGGATAGATCTCCTTCTAGTCTATCTGCCTCCTCCGATCTTTCTAGTATTCTATCTTATAAGTATCTAGGTAATAGGTCTACCGAAGAGGAGGACCTAGCGGATCGCTTATAACTAGAAGTAGATAGCAGTATAGACGGTAGTAGCGTTAGTAGTAGTAATAACGAGTCGACCTACTACGTAACTCGCTAGCCCCGCGCTCGTCGCGATAAAAGATAGCGCTATAAAGAAGTAATACGTAAGATATAGGAAAATAACCTTACTATAGGGAAGGTCGTATAGTACTAGGCTAGTAAACTACGGAGTAAGTCCTATACGTATCGCGTCGGCTAGCTCTCTATTATATTAAATACGGAGCTACGTAAATCGAAGTAGGTTAAGTTGTCTAGTAGTAAGAATAGTAATATTTAGACCCCGTAGTAGTTCGGGTTAGTTTGGTTTGGTTTGCTAAGCCGAAACTCTAGTTTAGTTTAGGTTGGTTTGCTAAGTAACTATATAAGTAGCTAGTTCGAACTATATAATTTATCGGTTTTTAAGAAGTGTACGAATGTATACGTAGCTTTAAGCAAGCCCTTTGTAAGACTTAGCAGTGTAGCCGGCAGCGTAGCCGGCATTTTTAGTCCTTAGTACTTATAGAATTTTCGAATCCTACTTAGGCTACGTAGTTGTATAAAGGTACTTATATAACCTTAAATCTATAGACAATTAGCTAAGGGCACTAACTAATCAAAAGTATATATATATATATATATATATAAGGCATTATAGTTTAGTTCGGAAACTGCACTCCTTAGGTATAAATTTCATTCTTTCGTTTACGGTTCAATTCCCTAACTGCTTAGTAGAATGTCTTTATCTAGATCTAGGTAGAACTTATCGATTTCCGTCGAAGCTCTCCGTAAGAAGTTTATATGCTTTCCTACTAAACTATACTCTAATATTAAGTACTAGGATAGCTCCTCCCTCGATATCGGCACTATATACGAAACAGCTATAAGGCAGCTCTATAGGGCGTTCTACTAGTTACTCGCTATACTACGGCCGAATGCTAGTTCGTTCCTTAGAACTCTAGGTTATTTAGTAGATGTTAAGGATAGGGCAGGCAGTAACTTCGTATTATATAAGGAAGTAGAGGCTGCTATAGAGGAGTCCTTTAACCTATAGAAGATAGTAAAAGATATAGAGGCAGCTGTAGGTCTAGGTACCTAGTTGAATTTCTAGTAGGTAGAGTATAAGGATATTTAGTAGGAGTATTAGGTAGAGTTGCGAAAGCAGGTATATAATATAGTCTAGAGAATAGGGATAATACCTATAACTATAAGTATTAGGTTCTTTAATCTTCTTCCTTTTTTCCTTGTTTTCTTTTTCTGAAAATCCAAACTAATACAAATTAACTAGAATGTCTATCTTCTTTTAGTTCTTTATAAGACCTAGCAGCGTAGCCGGCAGCGTAGCCGGCCTTTAACTCCTTAGTACTAACGGGATTTTCGAAGACTTCTATTCCGTGCGGCTAATAAAGCATACTATACTATATATATATACTTAGAGAGTATTTAGAGCGCGGTATATAGCGCCGTATAACCGCGGCTTATTTCGTATATAGAAAAGCTTGTAGACGACACTACGAACATCCTTCCTACTAGAACATCTATCCTACCTAGTACTATCTCGAATATAGACATTCTAGCCTTTTAGAATCTAATCGAGTGCTTTGAAATCCTTGTCTATAATCGTTATACGCTTCGCGTAGATAGCTATAAGGTTAACCGCTAAAATAGTATTAGTATAGTCCGAAAAGAGGTAGGAGAGAAATATATATTCGAAGATACGAACTAGGTAGGCTTCTATAGCCTCTTAAAGGGCGTCTATCGCGGAGGCTTAGAAGCGAAGGTCCGTTCTATAAACCTAGGCAATTTCGCGAACAAGTCGTCGGAAAGGAGCTTTACGGATTAGGAGCTTAGAACTCTTCTAATACTACCGAATCTAACGGAGGGCTACGGCTAAAAAAGGATTAGTAAAAAGACAGTAAGAATACCGGCTACGCTACCGGCTACGCTGCCGGCTACGCTACCGGCTATAAATAGGACTTACTTCCTAAACGCTATCGACGCTTCGTACGATTGCTACTAGCAGTAGAAGCGCTAGTTATCGTCTTGCGTAGAGCCTTGCCCGCCGTTGTCTTACGCGGAGCCTTACTCGCGACGCCCTTTCTAGCACCGGAGCTAGCGGTAGTAGTAGTAGCCCTCTTACGTTAATATACTATGCTCGTTCTATTATTTCCGGTCTTATTACGACCTATAGAAGTAGTAGGTCCCTTCTTACGAGGCGTTGTAACTTAGTTAAGTAGACTCGGTATTATAAAAGTCGTCGAATTAAGGAAAAAAGTGCGTTACGAAGGTATACGAAGGCGCGCGCGGAGCGAGGGTATTGCGGAGGTAGTAGATATAGAGCGTAGAGGTATAGGTATTAATACGAAGGTTAAATATAGCGAGAGAGGTAGTATCGCGGTATCGCTAGGTAATAGAGTAAGCTTCGCGCAAGCCTATATTATAGTAACGTTAGAGTAAGGAAAGAAGGCAGGTACGGCTAAAAAAGGCAGGTACGGCAGACTTTAAAATATAGCCGGTATATATAGCCGGTATAGTAATAGGCGAAAGCCTCCTTTTAATAAATAGCCGGCGTAATAATAGTATCCTACTATAGTATAGATATTCTTTAGTAATGCCTTTACTAGCTATAGTAATCTTATAAGTAACCTAGGCCTATTGCTAGTAAATATAAGAAATATTAGGTAGGCTATACTAAACAAGCTAGTCATTTAGCAGGAAAAGGCCTACTACCGTCTCTATATACCGGCTACGAGTGCCGGCTATCGCTCTAAATTCAACTCCGCCCTATCTCGGAGGCTAAGGTACCGAGCGGAAACCCTATAGCTTATATTTACTCGGTTGTCGCGGAGCGCTTATAGGTAAGGTATTAGAAAAGAGTATAAAAAGTACGAGAATAGTATCCTAGGATATAGGTCGTAAGTAAATAAGAGTAGCACGCCTAGTTATTTATATAGTACGTTGCTCTATACGACTAAGAGCCTATATTATCTCGTGCTTTACTTGTAAGACCTCGACTCTACTAATATACTGTTATTCTCCTACTCGGTCGCTATCTTAAATCTTCTTCGAGTTACCGGACTTAGTGCGTATCTGTAGCTATGTAATAGCGCTACGTATTATAGAGAATTAACTCCGCCGTATCTCGAAGACTAAGGTACCGAGCGGAAATCCTATAGCTTATATTTACTCGGTTGTCGCGGAGCGATTATAGGTAAGGTATTAGAAAAGAGTATAAAAAGTACGAGTAGAGCATCCTAGAATATAGGTCGTAAGTAAATAAGAGTAGCACGCCTAGTTATTTATATAGTACGTTACTCTATACTACTAAGAGCCTATATTATCTTATGCTTCGCTTATAAGACCTCGACTCTACTAATATACTATTATTCTCCTACTCGGTCGCTGTCTTAAATCTTCTTCGAGTTACCGGACTTAGTACGTATCTATAGCTATATAATAGCGCTACGTATTATAGAGAATTTCTCGTTAAAGTTTCTCTCTCGTAGGCTTGCTATCTGCCTCGTAGTATAGAGGATCAAAGTGCTAATACTAAAGAATCTCCTTATAGTTAGGATGCTAGGGCTCCTTAGGACCTTTATATTTTAGGTCTAAATAGAGACGTATTATAAACGTTCTATCGCCCTTTCGCTTACTATCCGCTAGGTCGCGATATGCGAAGAAACTAATCTAAATGTAGCTCGTCTCTATAATAGCCGGGTAAATATAGAGCGCTAGGTTTCTACTTCGTACCTTAGATTTAGGGACGGCGCAGAGATAAAATTAGAAATATAGCCGGCACCTATAGCCGGTAAAAGGATGCGAAAATAGGCCTCCTCCTAGGTTAATCTAACGACTAAATACAATTTCTAACTAATCCGCTATAAACCGACGCCGAATTTTAGCTAGAAGCTATATATCTTTATTTTAAAGAGTAACCCGCTTCGTATAGATAGTAAGGAGGTTTAAAAGCTTAAGCTCGGTTACGAGAAATGCCTCCGTAGCTTTCTAAAGAGTACTAATCGCCTTAGCCGTAAATCGTATACTAGACCGAAAATCTAATATAATTTCTCGGACGAGTCGCTAGAAGGGAGTCTTAGGGATTAAAAGCTCAGTCCCTCTTTTGTTTTAGAAAAGCCGGATCTAGCGAAGGGCAATAGTACCTAGTTTAAAGCGCCGCTTCTTTATCGTCGAGTCCTGCCTTATTTCCTTTTTTTTAATAGAAAGATAACTTTTCTTCGCGATAGTCTTCGTCCGCCTACTCTTTTTAGCCTTCTCCTATCTACCTAAAGCCTTCTTGTTTTTCGGTACTGTTTTCCGAGGAACCCCCTTCCTTCGTATATACTATAGAGAGCCTTACTCTTCCGATATCTCGTTCTCGCTACGGTCTCCCTATACTTAGCTTGCTTTATCCTTGCCCTTTAGCCTCTAAAGATATTTATCTACGCGTTTAGGCGACAAGGGTATATCGGTAGGACCTAGAAAATTAATAAGTATATAATCGTAAGGAGACATTAATGCTTCTTACCTTCTAGAACAAATAGTCTTCTATTAAACCGCCTTAGTAGGTTATCGTTAGATTCGAATAAAGGATAGTAGCTTAAGGAAGGGGAAGTAGCCGGCTTAGGAAGGCCCGAAGAGCCGAATCCCTAAGGTATATTTATCTTTAAGAATATAGGGAAAGGGAAGAAGGAGAGGAAGAGCGAATAGAGAATTAGAAATAGTCCGTAGGTAAGCGGGGTCGGTTACTATAGCAACTAGTCTGTTTAGGTCCTAGGAATTCGAAATACATTTCGGATATATACCGGCTATATACGCCGGCTATATTACTTTATACGTAAACGCTTCGTCTCTTTAAAGCTACTCTAAGCCTATATACGTTTCCGCTTCTCGATCCGGTATCGCCTTCTACCTCCGCCCTCCTCCTCTTCGTTATCGCTAATTAGGGTTTCGCTTAGACTAAATTTCGTATTCTCTTCGCGCTCCTAGGTTTCTTCGATCTTAAGGTTTTCTAATTCCTCGATTAACTCCTTTAGTATAATCTTTAGTAACCTACCTTAGCGATTCTAGTAGAGGAGATAGTATCGGAATACTATAATAGATTCGAAGGTAGTAGGCGAGTATATTCGATTAAAGCGGCCCTAGTAACGAGCGATACTAAAAGACCTCTTATAGCCTATACCTACGCTTAGGATAGCGAGGACGTCCCGAGCGACCGACGCTATCGTTAAAAACTTAGGCTCTAACCGCTACTATATAGCGAGAATATCGTCTCTAAATTCGTCTAGAAGACCGGTAAGATCTAGAGATTATTAGCCCTCTTTCCGAGCCTATAGGTTTATACTTACTCGCGCGCCGATAGAGATCGAACTCTTCTTTATTCCCTTTAGTAGTTGCTTCCTCTTCTACCTCTACTTCCTACCTACGAAACAGGTATAATGTCGGAGCCCTCTAAACCTTCTTTTTCTTTATAGGAGCTATATTTAGACTAGTTTCTTTCCGACGCTCGTAGACATCTTTTCTAGAACAGTCTAGTAATGCTTCGGCTATACCTCGTCCGCCTTCTATTCCGGCCTCTACTAGTATATATCCT
>NW_006921534.1:2419820-2462034 GCF_000340215.1 Pseudocercospora fijiensis CIRAD86 | reverse complement strand
GGTTAAGTAAGTACGTAACGCTATAGATATCCCTAAACGACTTAAAGGTAGTATTATAATATTTATATAACTTAGTATAGGAGCTGTCTATAGCTTTCGTTATAGCTACTTTCTAGGGAACGCTCTTCTTAGCTAGCTTAGCTACGGTTTCCTCGAGCTCGTTAAAGAGCTAGTTATAGTATATAAAGACAAGGTAGATTGTCGGTCCTCGGGTTCTTCTAATCTTAGTAGTAACCTTCGCGTAATACTTACTAATATCGACGAGATACTCTACTTAGCGCTATTCGGCGGCGGTAAGGCCGAGCTACTTAATACCCTTGGAACTCTAATAGATCTCGAGAGCGGTATATAAAGTACATCCCCTCGTAACTATATAGAAAGTCGAATCGAACCGGGTTTTAACGTCTTAGGTAAAACGGAGTAGGCGCTAAGGAGGCCGCTTTTACTATCGCTTATTCTATACGATATTCTAGGCATCGGTTTTAGGGCACTCGATTAGGTTCTTTTAAATAGCCTCGAATCGGTTATATCTCTATAAGCTCGAGTTCGTATATATTACTAGACGACGAAGCTAGAGAAAAAGAGTTAGAACTATACTAGCTACCGGCTATAGGTGCCGGCTACGGACAAAAGTTATACCTTATATAAAACGAGAGCGAGGCTCTCTACCTTATCCTATCTTATTACTATAACGAGTTTCTCGACTTTCGACTTTGCCTTATCCTTATCTAGGATCTTCTATTAGTCGTCGTTTAATAGTGCAATTTTAAGCGTCTTAAAGAGGGCTCGGATCGCGATTTGAACTATATAAGCGAGGTAGGGAAACTTCTATAGGGATACAACTAGTAACGACGTCGGCTCCGATTTAATAGGGCTAGGGCTATTACTAGGCTCCTCTTTATCGTTATCGTCGTATATATTATCGTACGTATCTGGAATCGTAGCGAGCTTAATATTCGGAAGATTAAGCTAGATTATAGACCTTATAATCTCCTCTACGTACTCGACCCTATCGATACAATTAGTAATTTTAAAGATATATACGAGTAAATTGTATATATAACGCCTTTTATAATGTTCGATTATTACTAGCGTTGTCTGTAGTAATCGAGATTAGTTTCGTTATTACGCTAACCCTATCTATTGCCGTATAGACAAGCTTCGCTATATCCTTACTAGTATAGGAACCTAGAATTTTAGGGAATCCGATTATAAGTTCCTAGAGTTTCTAATCCGAATTAATAAAGTATAGTATAATCGAGAGGAAGGAGGCTCTTATAGTCCGGCTTAACTAGCTATCGATAGTAACAGCTACTCGGCGAGTATTACGGAGGATCTCCCGAATATCGTCTAACGTAGCCTCTTTGTTCTTTTCGAATATAATGCGCTAGGTTGTCGCGCCGAGAAATAGGGGAGGGTAGTTTATAAGATATAGGTATGTCTTCTATATAGACTCCCTTTCGTAGAAGTCTTCCGGAAGACCGTTTATAGCTAGCATTTCGTTTGCTAGTTGCTTAAAGTCTTCGGGGGAGAAATCGGTAGCCTTTAATCCTAGAGCTTCCTTAAGCGTAGCCTATAATAATTAGCTAGATCTCTACGGTTAATTAAAGTAGCCGGAATCTATAGCTAGCAGCTATAGCCGGTAGCTATAGCCGGCAGCTATAGCCGGCAGCTGTAGCCTACTAGCCGGCATTTTAGAAGACATACCTCTTTCTAGAACGCTATATCTATATTAACTCTCCTCTCTTCTTAAGATTCCCGATACCGTTTAGAATAGAGATAGTTCGTAGGCGATAAGTTCCTATCCCCTAGTTTCGGGTATTTTAGGATTAAACCGTAGAAGTTGTAGACAATTACTAGTTAACCTTTAAGTCGAGAAGTCGTATAACGGTATAATGCCCCCTCTATAAAGAACTTCTAGAATATATCCGTTCGCTCCTTACTCCCCTATCGTATCGAGTACTTCCGGAGTTTATACTCCTTCGAACGTAAGTATAGGGGGAACTGTGTCTTATAGACCTATTAATTAAGCTGCTCTATATACTCGGGTTTCTAAAGATACGCCTAGCTAGCCTTTTCGAAGATTTCCGGGTTAATACTCGATATTCTTATATCTCCGAACAACCTTCTACTTAGACTCCGTAAAGGTAAGGACTAGGTAGTAGTATCCTATAATAAATTCCTACTACTAGGATTCGGAGAGGATAAATCTAGCCCTAATCGTCGTCTAGGACTCGATAGGCTCGAAGGTAAGTATACGACCTCCTCTCGACGTTGTCGCAATCTCGCTCGTATACTAGACTGTTTCGACTATCGTCTCGTTATTACCCTTCCTAGTATAGCGCCTAGTATATATACAATGTCGGTCGGTATGTTTTAAGGTTTCGTACGGTAAGGTAAGGACTTAGGAGTAGTAGATATATACTAGTAGCTATAGGGAAACACCCTTTCTTTTATAGTATCGTATCGTTAGGAACAGCTAGGTAGTAAATAGCTAGCTACCTTTTTTTTTGTTTCCTAGCTACCTAACTACTAGATTTTTTTTCCTAGCTACCCTAGCTAGCCTAACTACTAGAATTTCTTTCCTAGCTACCCTAACTACCTGAATTTTGCCTTCTATACGGCGGCTCTCTCCTACTAACGGAACCGAGCTACTATACCTAACGAATCCAAGCTCGTTTTTAGTCTTAATCTATCCTCTTTCGGTATAAGATACTCGATAAGCAAATGCTTAGGCCGAGTCTAACTACGAAACCTAAGACTAACTAATAGCTCTATTAACTAATCCTAATCCTCGAACTCCTTCCGCTTCTTAGTAAAGACCTTAAAGAGCGCTCGAGCTTCTTCGGGTACCTATAGAGTAGTCGAGATAAAGCCGTATCGCTAAAATAGGTAATCCTTTAGAGGCTTATATAGAGATTTAGAGAATTCCAACGCTAACCTATCCTACTAGTAGCTTAGATTCTAGATATAAGCCCTCTCTACCTTAGTAAAGATTTTGTATAGTAGTGGTACTCTGCCTTCGAGAAACGCTTTCTATTTAACTATTAGTATCTACCGGCTACGAACGCCGGCTATATATGCCGAGTATAGAATAATTACCTATACCCCTTCCTCCTATAGTAACACTTCTACCGTCCCTAGATACCTAGCCCCGATCGCATTAATCGTAAGCTACTTTGCCTTTATAGACGTAAAGGCTTCGCTCTAATACTAATAAAGAAACTTCTACTCTATATCGAGGATATAAAGACGACTAGTCTCGATTCCAATCCTTACTAGCTTTTCGTAGTAGCTTTAACTATAATTTTCTAGATTAATAGGACTTATGCCTTAGCCCTTTACTAGTATCTCGTCTCTTTAACTATACTCGATCTACTCCTAGCACTTATCGTCTATAGCGTTAGGCCCTAAGACTATACCTATTACTAGATCGACGTATAGTATCTCCTCGCTTTTTTCAGTTCCTTTATTCGTAGTATTAAGCTCTATCGCGGCATCCTAAACTCTAGTATTGTTGTTCTCGGCTATCTGAATATCTCCGTTACTATCGGTCGTATCGATAGAGATAGTAGCTATAGGTCTAAATGCTATTAGTTAACGTATTAAAGAAAAATATACTAGCTATAGCTGCCGGCTACGGCTGCCGGCTATAGCTGCTAGCTACGGCCGCTAGCTAGATTAACTTACGCTACTAGAACTTTACGCTCGAAAACTAGCCGTAATTCTTTCCTCCTCTTAGCCTTCTCTTAGGTTGTCTTCTTATTCTAACCTTTACTTTTTTCTATAGGCGCTAGCTATCGATAGAATGCCTTATTCCGCGCCTTTCTTCTCTTATCCTTAGCTCTTTTATCCTTATCTATCTTCTCCTTTCTCTCGCGGTCTCGTACGGAATTCTTCTTCGTAGAGTACTCCTCTTTAGTCTTACGCTTTTTAGTTAGACGCTTAGGCAAAACAAACTCGCGGTCTTTAGTTCTATCTTCTGTTTAGCGCGCGGCGCGCTTCTCTCTTGCTATTATAAGGGAAAGGGGCGGGGGCGTAGCGTATAGTAGTTGTTGTCGGTATAGGTATAGAGGAAGAAGTTAAAAGTATAAGAATATCGCGAAGCCCTAATTGTTGCCGCCTACGTAACGTTATATAGGTAAGCTTTCGCAACTACGGTAACTACGCCCCGGCAATAGTAACTACGCCCTAGCAACGGCAACTACGCCCTAGCTACGGCAACTACGCCCTAGCAACGGTAATAGAGCGTAGTAAATACAACCTAGTAACTATTATAGCCGGCAATCGTAGCCGGCAGTCGAATAAGAGTGTCCTTATAGTAAAACTACGCCCTAGTAACGGCAACTACGCCCTAGCAACGATAACTACGCCCTAGCAACGGCAAAAGAGCGTAGTAAATGTAACAGAGTTACTATTATAGCCGGCAATCGTAGCCGGTAGTCGAATAAGAGTGTCCTTATAGTAAAACTAATATAGTCTCTAGTTCAAACTAGGAATCTATATAGTTCGAAAAAACCAAACTAGAACTAGGGAGCTAGTTCGCCGCTAAGAAACCAAACTATATACGTTTAGTAGTTCGGAAACCGAACTACTACGGGGTCTAGTAATATTATTTGTAAACTCGATTACCTAATTAGAAAGAGCTTATATAGGAAATAGCGGAGGACTCTTCGATCCGCTATAGAGGTATCCGAGGCCGTAGCGGGCAACTAGGCCGCTACGCTACTCGAACCCGTTAATAGATTCGATAATTAATTCTCTATCTAGTAGTTTAAGGATATATATAAGGTTATCCGGGATATTGCTCTAGCGTAGTATTAATTTGTCCGTAGCGTATTAGTTAGGTAGCGTAATAAAGAGCCGGATAATCTCGATATACGAATATTTACCCTTACTACCTTTATCCTCTATACTCGCTCTCGGAACAAATCTAATTAGTTTATAAAAGCATTCGGTCGGTACCTCCTATTAAATAGCGTAAAGCGGAGGGCATTAGATATCCTATCGGGGATTGGCTTAATCGCTACGTATATAGTACTATACCGTAAGAAGAAGCTTTCTAGGAGCGAGCAGAAGGTAGCTATTTAATCGCATTATAGTTAACTCGTGCTTATTCTATATAGGAAAGACTCGTCCGGTTAGCGTATAATATTATATAGTACGTAGTCTACGATAATATTAATTTCTAGAATACGGTTCGGGATTAGACTATATCTAATTAGTCGGTTATACGTAATCTTACTACGGCGCTACTAGTGCGCTTTACTCCGTATATTCGCTATCCCGATACTAGCCTACGTATTAACGATTTTAAAGCGGATACGCGACTAGACGCTACGGATATCTATAATGCCCCTATACTTAGAGAAGACGAATAGTCTCGGAAATTGTCGATATATTATATATATGCGGCGATTATAAGCATCTTCGAAAATAAGCTCGTAACCGTAGTCGAAGACCCTCGGGTTAAGTCGATTGCGTAGTAGCTAGGACTGTATCCGCTACGGGCCTCTAAAACCGAATTCTACCCGCTTAGTACGATTTACTATAGCGAGAGTACTATCGATAGGAACGCTGCGGTATAAAAGGACATTATACTATATAAGCTACGCCTTAACCTAGTCGTAGACTTCCTTATACGGTTATAGCTTTTCTACAGAGATTAATAGTCGGTATAGCGTATACGGAGCAACAAAGGTAAAAACGCTAAAAGTGCAAGGCTATTCGAGCGGCGGGATTAGATAATACCCGTTACGGGACTCTTCTATACTACTATAAACCTCTGTTATATACTAGTTCGCCTTTTCTAGAGTATTAGTTAGGATACTAGGTCGGAATACAGCCTTTTCTAGGACAAGTAGGCATTTAGTGCGAAAGGATTAACCGAGAAAAAACCAAAATACTAGATACTACGTCCTATTACGCTTTATAGGTACTCCGTAAGGATTATCGCCTTATTCGTTAAGCAGCTATACTATAGCGAATATTTCCCTACGGATTTACCTCCTAATTTTAGTAAGCTAAGGGCGGTTATACCTACTATAGTAGGTCTTACTATAGATAAATATCTTCAGTTCTTAGCAGCTATATATAATAGCTACTTGCGGCCTTTAGTATAGCTAGAAAGAGAATAGGAACGGGTATATTGTATACCTAAGACAAAGCTACTCTCTCTATAGTAGATACGCTAGACTCCGCTATAGTTAGAGCCTATCCCGTAGGCATAGCCTAGAATCTGCGATCCTATATAGACTATACTTTATCGGCGACTCTATATAACCGAGCTCTAGTTAACTCTCCGATATACGACTCGGAATATAGATATTAGTTATATTAAACGTCTCTTACCGTAGCTCGTAGTAGTATTTTTCGGAGCTAGATAATATAACTACGGGCGCGAGATAATATATCTAATTTAGCTACTTAAGGGCGTATCTCTATATCTCCGTAGCGCGATTCTGGCCGGCGGCGTCGTAAATATAATAGGTAGGCCCGGGAAAGGGATCGCGGTAGACGAATTGCTCGAACTAATTAATTTGCGGTATAAAAATAATATACGAAATTTTAAGAATTCGACGTATAATATAGTAGAAACATCTAATCGTGTTTTACACACTACTTTCGCTACAATATAAGTAAATAATACTTTCGAGGACGAATTCGGGATCCGGAATACTACTAATTATTCCTATAAGGATATAACTTACGAAATTTAGGGGCTCTCCGCTCGACTCTTTACTATATACCGTAGTATAGGCGATCGGTGCTATAGCGTAGATAATCCTCCTATTATACCTAACCCGTACTAGGCTAGTATTAATAAAATCTATAAGGAAGTATAGGATTTTAATGCAAAATATCTACGTAAAGGCGTATTTGTAGCCGTAGTACCCGATATAGATTTAGATACTTACGATACGGGTATAAGGGAACACCCTTCTATACCGCCGAGACCCTTACTAGGTACCTATAAGGTACCCTAGAGATGCCTCGCCGGTAGCCCCGAGTTACCTAACTCTTAGTACTATAGGATAAGGCGCCTATTCCTACCTCGAGAATCGCTCGTTCCTTAGGCGATATCGTTAAATGCTAAGACTACTATTCGCTCGTATTAATACTCCCTATATACTACTTCCTTATAGAATATCGCCTCCGAATCCTTTTTAGGAGTATAGCCGTACTAAGTACGACTTCTAAATAGTAGTATCTACGTCGTCGGTATCTACTAGGCCTCTTCGAGGTACCTCTAAGCTACCTAAAAGCACCTCTAACTAACGTACCTACTCCTAACGTAGTAATACCTACTTATTAGTGCTATACCTCCTAAAGGAAGCGGCAAGGCCGCCGGCGGAACCGGTGTATCGTTATCTAAAGGAAAAGGTCCTAATATCGACTCTCTAGTAGAAAAACAACTATTCCCTACTAGACCTAGGGACTAACTTTAGGACGATAACGAAGAAGATAATAACGTTACTCCGGACGACACCGCGAGTGCCTTAAAGGGACCTCGTAGCTCCCGTATAAGTAGCTATACGGAATCTAGCCCTAAAGAAGGGGATTAGGACCTAAACCCTTAGGCTAATGCCTAGTAGACGGTAAAGAATAATATTAACCGAGTTTCTCGACTTATTAATACCCTCGATACCTTACTACTAGAGGAACTAGAAGGCTAAGCCTTCGACACTTACGTTTAGAAGCGTAAAACCCTTATAGATCTCTTTACCTCCTTTAAGAGCAAAATTGCTATTAAAAGGAAGAGGGCAGAGACTGTCGACGAGATCGTAGGCCCCGCCGGTACCTCGTAGGTACCTCTAGGGCCTCTAAGAGACCCCTTAATTAAGCTCTTTAAGAAAGATCCTCTAGAGCTCCTTACTATAAACAACTAAGCCTTTCTTAAGTAGGCCTAAGTATACGAAGCCCGCTTCTTCTATATAAATTACACCGATCGAGATAGTACCCGACGTACTCTATAGGCGACTAGTAAGATTAAGCTAGTAGAGATTACTACTGCCGTTAAACGACGTATTTAATCGTATATAGATAACTATACTAAGTTTAGATAGTCCGAGTATAAAGAGCTTATTAAAGACACTATTAGGCCTCCGGCTACACAACGAGCTAAGAACGCTATATCCTACTAGGGTGCTATATATTACGCTAATTAGCTAGTAATAAAGTTCTACGCCTATATAAAGAAGGTCGAAAGCTAAATCGAGTATAGTTTTCCTAAAGATAGATCGTATAAAACTATACGTATCGACTTCTATTATACTAAGCTTCTAAAGGACATCTAAGTAGAGATTATCCGTATTAACAAATTAATCTTATTTTAGACTATTAATAACCTCTTCGACGAGGTATACCGTATCGAAGACTTAGAATCTATAAAGAAGAAAGATGCCGCTAAGAGTGCTCGCAATCCTAGCGGATCTTCTAAGCAAATATCTAGTTCTAGAACTAATACCTCTCCTAGTACCTCGTAGGCATCTCTAAGGGGCCCTAGGGGTAGAGGTAGCGGTCGGGGTTAGTTTAGAAACCGTAGCCGAGGCTAAGCCTAGGGCGGATCGGCAAACCTAACCTCTAATCCCTCTACCGGAGATAGCTAAGCCTCTACGGGTTCGGAAAACACGAAGCCCTAGTCGCTTCCCTCTCTTTACTACGACTAGGGCCTAATACTAGAGGAAGAGAACGATATATTGTCGTCGACGTCGAGGTGCCTTATAAAAGCCTTACGCGTACCCTTAAGGCACTAATCGATTGTAGTGCCTAAATTAACCTTATCTCCTAGTATATAGCGAAAGTCCTAGACCTAGTGCCGCTAGATCTAGTCCCTCCGAAAGTTACTTTCCTCGATAATAATCGTATAACGATCTATAAGGCTTACTCCCTCTCCCCGATAGTAAAGAATAAGACAGGTATCGAACGTACTATCCCTTAAACCTTCTAGGCTAGAACCTTTACCGGATACGATATAGTTTTAGGGTAGGACTAGCTCGCCGATACTAACTCTCTTATCTCTTTCTAGAAGGGAATATTTATCTAGAACCCGATTACTAGGGACCTAGAGGACTATTAGGGCTAAAGAGGCTATACGTAATTAGTATGTAACTAGGCCGAGTGAAGCTAGGGTCTTAATGCCTTAGGCAGGGCTTGGCGCTTAGCGTTAGGCTAACTCTCCTGCCTTCCTCCCTCTCCTCCTAGCTCCTTATCGAATACTATTTGTACCTACTACTACCCTATCTACCTGCTAACATACCCTTCTTATATAGTATTCGATCTACCCTTTAAGGGCAGTAGCTAGATAGTCCTTATTTCAAGCTTTTAGCGGTATAGCTACGAACAAGATTAATCTAACTATATTGCGCCCGAAGAACGGGACCTATACGTACTATTCCATCGAAACAACCGTACTAATTATTAAGCAAGGCCTTCTATACGGCCTATTACACTAAGTTAAGCACACTAAGCCGATATCTACTAATTCCGCTACATCCGTATCTTAGGGGCTAATAATACATTATTAGTGTCGCCCCTTATAATAGCCGGTTTATTACGAAACAACAACCGTACTGCCGCTAGCAGCGCTAGCAATAACAACGCTAGTAGTATAGTTCCCGCTAAAGTGCCTACTAAAGTGCCTCCTACTAAAGAGCCTACCGGAGAGCCTATTAAAGAAGAACCTGTAATTCTAGGTAATAATCTAGAATTGCCTATTAACGATATTCTTAACAACATTGTCAATCGACGATATAGCTAGCTAGCCTTTAGCCCCTAACTAGTAGGGAGACTCTAAGAAGCTACCTAAAACAGGCTTACTACCCTACGTTAAGAACAATAGCTAAAGGATAACCTCCTCGAAATTCGCCGCCTTTAGGAGGCCCTAACAACTAACACTAAGTCGATAGTAGGACCTTCCTTACTATTAGTCCTAGTCTAGAAGAAGGATGCTAAACTCAAGGACTGTACCGTGTTTAATAGCTCTAGTCGAAAGCAATATAACGACTATATTCGTGACTATAGGCTTAACTAACGAAACGCACTAAGGGCTCTACTAAATAACTATTTACTAGTCGTCTATGCTATACAGTACATTAACGGCGACCTAAAACGCACTTAGGATAACCATTTTAACTCCCTTAATAACTAGACTGCTGTTTAGTAGTAGACCTACAAAACTATTATACTAGACACCCTTAGAAACCCTATACTAAGGCAACAATACGCTTAGGACTAGTACCTTCGAGCTAAACAAAAGACTAATCAATCGGCTCGCTTATTTAAGGCCTATTTAAAGACCCTCGAAGACGACCTCCCGACTAAAACTAATTCTATCTAGATCTCCGAAATACGCCCTAAATTGAGATAGGAATTGGTCCTTGAATTGGACCGCCGCCGTGTGTTTAAACAGGCCAATCTTATACGTATTCAATTTATAGTCGAAGTCGAAACTGCTAAACGAGCTGTCTAGCTCTAGCAACGACTAGAATCAAGGATTCGACCTACTAGCAACCGTAGCAACCGTAGCCGCGGAGGAAACTAAGGTTCCTACTAAGACAACAATGCTAACGGTAGGAATAGTAATAACGACCGTAGAAGAAGCCGTAGCCGGCGGCTATATAGAGGAGGCCGTAATAGGGGCCGTAGAAGGGGCTCGTATCCCTACAGTACTAATCGCCCGGCTAACAACAGCGGCAATAGCTACAGCAATCCCCTAACTAGACTAAAGTGCTTTAATTGTGATAGTACTAGCTATCTACTAGGCTAATACGACAAACCTAAGGACTAGGCCCGAATCGACCGTGCTACCGCTAAACACCGAAAGCACCTTTTAGCAGCTAACGCTACCCCTATAGGCTAACCTTCTTATTAGTCGAAAAAAGAGTAAGCGCCGCACTAACTATTAGCCTTATACGGCGTAAGACCATCGACATTATACTAGCTATTATATGTACCTATCTCGTATCGGATACGTATAGGACTAACTATAAGACTAAGGTTATACTAGATCTAGGAAATTCAGTTAGTACCCTTATTAGCTATCGCCTAGCTAAGCAATTAGACCTTCGACAACTGCCTAGGACTAACCTGCCAACCCTTGCTTAGTTTAATAACGCTCGGCACTTGACCTATAGGGCCTACTATATCTATATAGCCCTAAAGGACGACCTCGGCAATAAGCGCCTACTAAACTTTACTGCCTACGCGGTAGATATAGACAGCCTCCTATCTAATATTGTTATTAGCAACCCTGTTCTTAAGTACTATGCTATAGTTATAGACTTAGGTAGTTAACAATAGCGATTTAGAATCGCTAGGAAAGAGGACATTAAACACATTAATATTAGCGAGTGCCCTAATAATATTAGGGTCCTATTTATTAGTAACCTAACCCTAGCCGATCCGACGGCCGACCTGCTCGGTAGTAATAACGATAAACCTGTACCCCCTAATGATCCTAATCAGCTTGCTCGTATACTAGAGCCTATCCGAGAGACCTATATTAATGTGTTTAAACACTACCTAGTATCGACATTGCCTATGTTTAAAGAGACGGATTATAAGATTAATATTATAGAGGGCAAAGAGGTCCCCTTTAGGCTACTCTACAACCTTAGTAAAAGGGAGCTTGCTATATTGCGTAAGTATCTAGAGGAAAACCTAGCTAATAGCCGGATACGGTATAGTAACAGCCCTACTAGCGCCCCTATCCTATTCGTACTAAAGAAGGATAGTAGCCTACGCCTATATATTAATTACCGCGGACTTAATGCTATTACTATTAAAGACCGCTGTCTACTTCCGCTTATTAATAAGACTCTCGATCGCCTTTCTAGTACCTACTACTATACTATATTAGATATTAAGGACGCCTATTACCGCATCTGTATTCGCAAGGGCGATAAATAGAAGACAGCCTTTCGTACTCGCTATAGCTATTTTAAGTACTTAGTTATGCTATTTAGGCTAGCTAATGCCCCTACTACATTCTAGTCCTACATTAATCGGGCCCTATTAGGCCTATTAGATCACCTCTATATAGTTTACCTAGATAACATCCTAGTTTATACACACTCTCCGGATATTGCGGAATACTAGGCTACAGTCCGTAAGGTACTCGATCGCCTAAGGGCCTATAGCTTGTATTGCAAGCCTTCTAAATGCACCTTTACTACTAAAGAGGTATTATTCCTCGGCTTCCTCGTATTAACTGAGGGTGTTAAGGCTAATCCTAATCGGATCAAAACTATTACTAAATAGCCTGTTCCTACGTTAATTAAGGAGCTATAGTCGTTCCTCGGTTTTGCTAACTTCTATCGCCGATTTATTAAGGGCTATTCGAGGCATATAATGCTACTAACTAAGCTTACTAAAACTAAGGCCAACCTAACTAGAGAGTTCAAATAGACTAACAGAGCATAAGCCGCTTTTAACGGTTTAAAGAAGCGCTTTACTAAAATCCCCTTATTGCACTATTTTGTACTAAGCAAACAGATCCGTATTAAGACTAACGCTTTATAGTTTGCTATATTAGCTATTATGTTACAACAGGCTAATAACAATTACTAGCACCCGATTGCCTTCTTCTCGAGGAAGATAATTAATACTAAGCGTCGCTACGAGACCTACGAGCAAGAGCTCCTAGCTATTATCGAGGCCTTTAAGCACTAGAGGCACTACCTCGATAGGGCTTAATATACAATACAGGTCTATATAGACTATAACAACCTCCGTAGCATTACTAAGGTTACTAGGGTTATAGGTCGACAGGCTAGATAGGCCGTCTACCTCGCCGGGTTTGATTTTAATATATTATACCGGCTAGGCGTAAGTAACCCTACCGATAGCCTATCGAGGCGACCTAATTACGATAGCGAGACCTAACACATCAATTCTTTGTTTCCAACCCTATAGTATAAGATTGCTATAGCCCGTATTGTTAATAAGCACGCGTAGGATAAGCGGCTTACCGGACTCCGCGACGGCTTAAAGCATATTAATGCTCTTACTATATTAATAGTATGTATTAAGGCAAGAGCTAAGGACACAGATAGGAGAAGTTATAATAACTCCCTAGTCGATATCGCTATATATAGTAACAGCGATCAAAGCACTAATGTAGTTAATCCGGCTACTAGTACTATTAGATATATATAATGCGTACCTCGTTTAATAGCGAGGGTACTACTAAATAACCTTGCAAATAGGGATAGTTAATCGTTTATAGATGAGCTATTACGTGCTTAGCAGAGGGACGCCTTTGCTGCTAAACGTATCGACAAGCTTATAAGTAGGCGAACGACTCGATCTAGTAAGAGTAACTAGTCGATCGATAACAAAGGTTATTTAAAGTTTAAGGGCAGATACTATATCCCCGCTAAACATTCGATCCGATAAGAACTTCTTAAGCGACACTATAATAGTAAGCTTGCCGGTTACTATAGTATAGAGAGGTCGCACGAGCTACTATCGCGTATATACTACTAGCTAAATAGTAAGCGGGACATAAAGGACTACGTAAACACGTACGCCGTATATTAACGTGTTAAGGCACTAAAGCATTAGCCTTTTAGCGAGTTGTCCTCATTGCTAATCCCTTACAAGCTATTTGTAGAGCTTATAATGGATTTTATTATAGGTCTTCCCTCTACTAAGCGAAGAGGAAGCAAAGACATCTTTAACGCTATCCTAGTCGTTATAGACCAGTTTACTAAGGGCGCTCGATACATCCCGGCGCGGAAAGATTAGACTACTATTAATATAGCAGAAGCGCTATAGAATAACATCTTCTGTACCTATTAGGGGACCCCTAAAGGGATAGTCTCTAACCGAGGCTCGACATTTATATCTTATTATTAGAGTAAGATTTGCCTATAGCTAAGACTTAAGCATCGCCTATCTATAGCATTCTATCTATAAACAGATAGTTAAACCGAAAGGCAGAATGCTACGCTGTAGTAGTACCTACGTAGCTATATTAATAAGAACCCTAATAACTAGGTTAATCTCCTATAGCCTATAGAATTCGTGTACAACAACAGTATACACTCATCTACTAAGGTTTTACTATATATAGCTATAATAGGCTAGAACGCCGCCTTACTATAAGACCTATTTACCTCGCTCGAGGCCGAGCGCAAGGAAAGGGAAGCGCGTTAAGTACTAACACCTAAGACGCTAGCGGCTATTAAGAGGGTTTAAAAGATGCGAGAAATTCACGCTATAATAGCTAACAAACTAGCAAAGGCCTAGGCCTATTAGAAGGCCTACTATAACAAACACTACACGCTAATAACCTTTAAACAAGGCAATATAGTTATACTTAGTACGAAGAACCTCCGCATCCGTAAACACCTATTACCTAATAGCAAAACACGCCCTAAACTAGCACTAAGGTACATTAGTCTATTCCGCATTCGAGAAGTTAAGGGCTCCTCCGTATAGGCCTATTAGTTATAGCTTCCTCCTTATTACACTATCTATAACACCTTCTATATATCCCTCCTTAAGCTATATTACCTACGCGAGGGGGATGAAGCCCCTACTAAACACGAAGACATACTAGCGGATAGTAAAGAGCTATAGTCTATAGAACGTATCCTAGATTATCGGACTAGGCGAGGCAAGAAGGAGTACCTCCTAAGATAGCAAGGCTATTTACCTAAATAGGACTCGTAGGAGGCCGAAGACTCGTTTAAGGATATAACTAAGTTATTAGATAAGTATTAGACCAGTGTAAAGAACAAGAAGAAGGCTAAGGGCCTATAATGTCGCCTAGGAACAATGCTACCCCTAGGGTGCTATTAGCTAACTAATTAGAGGCCGGCAAACTAGGACAATAAGACTACACTAGGCGCGCTACGACGCGTCTATTAATTAATCGCATGCTCTTTTAAGGACTCTACCTCTTTACTAACGCGCCCTATAGGTCCCCCTCTTATTCCCTTATTCTGTCGGGGCCTTAAGGCCTAGGCAATCGGCGAAGACGGCGCGGCCGGCGCGGCTATATTAGTAACGGTGTTACGGAGTGTATTATTAGTTACAAAAGGAGATTAGAAGCGAGGTAAAGTTAGCGCTAAGACGACTAGCGCCGCTATTGTTAACATTACTTGCTGTTGTTACTATATCTGCTAAGACAACCTTACCTATACTACGAGCCTAAGGCACCTTTAATTAAAACTTTAATTAAAACTTTAAGCTGCCTAAAAGATTAAGCCTATTAAGGGGTTGATCAAAACTTTAAGGCTAAGTTAAAGCTTTAAGCCGCTTAAAAGATTGAGTAGACTAATAGACTAACTAACTAAGGGCAAAAACTATAGAGCTAAGCTAGCCGGGGTCGATCTTGTAAATAATAGATTACTCCTCGATCTATCTAACCCTTTAAGCGAGGCGAACCTCTACTACTGCACTTATAATAGCCTTTACCTATAGAAACTAGACGAGCTATGTTTTTTAAAAAGATAAGATAAGATTGACACTTAAAGGCTGCTAAACCTAGCTAATTAGGGCTAGCGAAACTACGAACAATAAGAACAATAACCCTCGGAAACGGACAAACCCTCGGAAGCGGACATTGCTAGGTCTTTTAAGAGTAGACGCAAAGAACTCGATACGACATTACTTAGAACGGAGGTAGTACTACAATACCTCGTACGTCTACCTATTATAGTAGGGAAGACGCGCTCGTATTGTAATTAGTCGAAGGCCTTTAATTCTTGTAGATATATATTACTTTATAGTTTATTGTATATAGAGATAGCGCAGTTAGAGTTGTATATTGTATTGTTGGAGGTAAGGTTTGATATAGTTATATAATTAGGTAGTTAAGTGTTTAATTTAGCGTAGGCTAAGTAGCTTATTAGACCTACTAAGTTAGTAGCAATAGAGGTTAAGACTAGGACAAAGACCGGCTACGAGGGCGCGGCCTTTAGAAGGGAAGCGTATATTAGGGCTAAAGAGGCTATACGTAATTGGTATGTAACTAGGCCGAGTGAAGCTAGGGTTTTAATGCCTTAGGCAGGGCTTGGCGCTTAGCGTTAGGCTAACTCTCCTGCCTTCCTCCCTCTCCTCCTAGCTCCTTATCGAATACTATTTATACCTACTACCACCCTGTCTACCTACTAACATACCCTTCTTACAAGGACTACTTTAAGGCGCCCGATAAGCCCCTTAGAGACTCTTACGAGGCCCTTATAAGTAACCCCGTTTGTCGTATCCTTACGGCAATCGTTAACAGATCGGCTACCTTCTAGCTTAAAGATAGCCGGTATATTGTTAGGCTAGAAACTACTAACGAAAAACTACTAGATAACGGCCCTAACGTTACTAGTGCTTCGGAGGTGCCTCTAGACTACCTCTATACCTTAGTAGTAGAGGCCCTTATAACCCTCTCTACCTAAGGGGAGGTAACCGTAATCCTACTACTATCGATTATAGTTAATAAGATCGTTAGTAGATCGGAGCACTTATTACCTATTCTAGGTTTAAAACCCTTTACAACCCTTACTATAAATTGTCCTCGCTTCCCGGCTCCGTCTATTAGTATACTATTATCGCTGCCGCCGAAGTTTATTAAGAAATACCCGAAGCATTTAAAGACTATATTAACGTCTTTAATACCGACCTTACGGGCATTATTCCTTAGCATTCTTAGTACGACTATACTATTAAACTAGAAGTAGGTAAAGTTCCTCTATAACTACCTATTTATAACCTCTCGTAGGACGAATTAAAGACACTCCGCGAGTACCTTAATTAGGCTCTAGCTAAAGGCTAGATCCGACCTAGCAAGTCCCTATACGGCGTACCTATCCTCTTTATCCTAAAGAAGGACGGTAGTATTCGTCTATACGTCGACTATCGTAGTCTTAATAAGATTACTATTAAGGACCGGTATCTATTACTACTTATTAGTAAGCTTCTCGATCGGCTTAGTAAGGCTAAGATCTTCTCTAAATTAGACCTTAAAGATACCTACTACCGCCTTCGTATTCGCGAAGGAGATAAATAGAAGACGGCTTTTAAGACTCGCTATAGACTCTTCGAGTATCTCGTTATACCGTTTAGGCTAGCTAATGCCCCTACTACTTTCTAGTTATATATTAACTAAGCCCTTATAGGATTAGTTAATCGCATCTACGTAGTCTACTTAGACGATATATTAATCTACTCCGAGAACCCTAAAGAGTATAACAAGTATATCCGGATAGTCCTTAAGAGGTTGCGTTAATAGAAGCTATATACTAAACCTTCTAAGTGCGAGTTCTATACTAAGTATATAGAATTCTTAGGGTTTGTTATTACTCCGGAGGGTATTGTTATAGATAAAAAGCGGGTAAAAGCTATCTAAGATTAGCCTATACCTCGTAGTTATAGAGACGTTTAAGTCTTCCTAGGTTTCGCTAACTTCTATCGACGTTTTATATAGGGATATTCGCGTATCGCCTATCTATTAAACGAGTTATTAGCTAGTAGGAGGTTAGAAGAGAAAGGGAAGGGGAGGAAAAAGGTTGTTAGAGGACTATAGCAATAGACGGAAGACGCCGAAGAGTTATTTCGTGCTCTAAAACAGGCCTTCTAAGAAGCTCCTATTTTGCGATACTTCGACCCTACCTTACCGATTATAGTTATTACTAATGCCTCGGATGTAGCCTATACTAGCATCCTCCTCTAACTAGGTGCCTTAGAGGCACCTTATTAGTGCTACTAGCACCCTATTGCCCACTACTCTAAGAGTTTTATAGGCGCGTAGATCCGTTATAGTATACTAGATAAAGAATTAATAGCGATTTCCGAATGCTTTAAGGTCTAGCGATACTGCCTCGAGGGAGTAGTATATCTAATTAGAGTCCTAACGGACTATTATAACCTAAAGTACTTTATAACGACTTAGGAACTTAATAGCCGTTAAGCCCGCATTGCTAAACGCCTTGCCGCTTATAACTTTACGATCGAGTATAAAAAGGGAATATCTAATCTATCGGACGGCCTTTCCCGCCGCCCTAACTACTTTAATAGGTTTAAGGATAATACTAAACGCAAAGAGCTAAGGGACCTCTTACCTAGCCTTAAGTGTTAGTTAGAAGTTACCCGGGGCCCGTAGCCTACCGTAGAGGTACCTCGCGGGCCCCTCGCGACCGTATTAGTAGAATAGTCCTCTCCTACGGACTCGCCCGAGGGTAGTTAAACGGATTATTTAATAATAGCAAGCCTCTACCTCTAAGAAGAGAACGAGGACTTAAATAACTACGCTTTCGATAATATCGTCGGACTATACCTTACTAAGGTAGAACCGACGGCTAGTACTAAGAACCGTAACCTCTTAATGCCTCGCTATCTTATTACTACGGTAGTAGATAGTAAAACGGCGTACACTATCGAGCTACCGGCGTCCCTTATAGACCTTATTCGGGAAGCTTAGTAAAAGGACGCTTTTATAGAAGATATCCGAACTAGAGCTACGTAGGCGGCCGGAAGCGGTACGGATAAGGCACTAATAGAGCCCCTCCTAGGTGCCTTAAAGGCACCTTAGCGCCCTCGGCTAGAAGGACACTAGGAATTTAATAATAATAACCTTCTTCGTTACGACGGAAAAGTGTATATTCCTAGCTTTATACCTCTTTATAGGCTCTTAAGTAAGAGATCCTTCGACGGAATTACGATAATCCTATAGCCGGGCACTATAGTACCGTACGAACCTAACACATTATCGCCGCTAAGTATTATTAGCCTAGGATTACTAAAGAAGTATCTAAATACGTCTCCTAATGCGATGTCTATTAAAGAACGAAAACTAAATACTACAAGCCTTACGGTCGGCTGCGCCTACTAGAGGTCCCTAAGGTACCCTAGAGGTACCTCTCTATAGACTTTATTACTAGGTTACCGCCTTCTATTAGGTTTAGAGGTCGTATACACAACTCTGTCTTAGTTATTGTCGATCGGTTCTCTAAAATAGTACGTTACTTTCCTGTTATAAAGGACATTAACGCGGTTATACTAGCCGAGCTTTTCTTTAATAAGATCGTCTGTAATACTAGAACTTCTAATAAGTTAGTTTCCGATCGGGGATCGATTTTTGCTAGTGCCTACTAGAGTGCTTTCTACTACTATCTCGCTATTAAGCGCCGTCTTAGTACTGCTTTTTATCCTTAGACCGACGGTTAGACTAAGCGTATAAACTAGTAGCTTAAGAACTATCTCTATATCTACTATAATTGGGACTAAGACAATTAGGCTCGGTTGCTATACACTACTACGTTTACTTACAACAGCAAACCGTATAACAGGCCTAGTAGCAAGTCTCTAATTAAGGTTGCCTTCGGTATTAAACCGAACCTTCCTAATAGTATTAAGATCACATCGAGTAGGGAATACCTACCTCTAGGGTACCTCGACAGTACCTCGCTAGTGCTACTAAGGACTAAAAAGCTCGTAGAAGAAGCGCACACGTTTCTATCTAATAGACTAAAAGACTTCGAAGAAGCCCGCTCTTCGCTCTAGTATACTTAGGAACTGTAATAACGCTACTACGATAGATTAACGAAGAATAAGCACTTCGCTATCGGTAATTAAGTCCTATTATCGGTAAAGAATATTCGTACGAAGCGTCCCTACCGCAAGCTCGATAATAAATATCTTAGACCCTTCACTATTATAGAGCGCTTCGGAAGCTAGGCTTATAAGCTTAACCTACCTCCGTCGATAAAGCGCTTATACCCGGTATTCTATATATCGCTACTAGAAGGATATAACGCTCGTAAGGGATACTAACTACCCCCTATCGACGATATCGAAGAGGATAGGTCGAAGGAAGAGTATAAGGTCGAAGAGATCGTCGCTTATAAAGGAAAAGGAAAGGATAAGAAGTTTAGGGTTAGATAGAAGGGGTACTCGCCCGAATAGGACGATTAGATAACGGAAGAGTAGTTAGCTTATTCTCTAAATCTACTCGTAGAGTATAAGGAGAAGACTAGAAACGCCTCCGGTACCTAAAGCACTACGGAGGTACCTCGGAGGCCCTCTAAGAAAGCTCGCGAGACCCTACCGACGACCGAAGTATCTCCTTCTTAACGGCCTAGTCTCCGACCGAGGGGAAATTAAGGCAGTACTAGTAGGTAAACTTTACAGAAGTTATTAATATTACCGGGCGACCGTTATTAATTTCCTAGCTATCTAGAGTATCCTCTTCTTATTTAGAATAATAGTATTAAAAGTATACTCGTTCGTAGAACCTTCCTATCTCTACTTATACGCTAAGCGTACCTAAGGTATTCTCGAGTCGCGTATATTCTTACTCGAAGAATTTATAAAAATAACACTCTATACCCTACCTACTTAACCTAAGCCCCTCGTAGGTACCTCCGATGCCTCTCGAAAGTCCCTTAGCGGACTTTACGGCTAAGGAAGATTAGACGCTAAAACTTCGTACTAAGATGCTTCTTACTAATCGCCTTAAAGCACTACTACTCTATTTCCTTATCGACGGTTATATTCTAACCCTCGGCGGTTAGATTAACTAAGCGTCCCTTCGAAAAAGCCTCCTAAGCCGCCTAACAGTTAGCCTTTAGCTAGTTATCGTAATTCGACTAATCCTAGCTAGAGAGTTCGCGGTTAAGGAGATTATCGTTCTTTAGGCGAAGGCGGATACGGTTATAGCCTACCTATATCTTATCGGCGTAGTTGCGCTAGTCCGCCTTACGGCGAAGAGTATCCTAATAAAGAGCGCTACAGTTATTAATACTCACCTTAGCGTAGCGACAGAGGTACTCGAGGAAATTAGCTACATACTACATTATAGGAGGGATCTATATAACGGATTAGCGGGTGCCTCTAAGGCGCCTCGCAGGCGACACTTACGGGCTTATAACCCTAACCCTACATAGGTCTACATCGGCCGCACTTTGTATTTTCCTTAAACTCGTAGCTATCTAGCATAGAAAGCTACTTACCGATAGTTATCTTGTTTGTACCGATATTCTAGCTCCTACGGACGCACTCGAGGTAGATAGTATAGCTAGTACGAAGCTCTAGGCGAGGCTCGAGAACTAGACTTACTTTATAGAAGTTAAATAGGACGTCCTTAGAGGGGGTATTAGCCTCGCTATCGGCGTAGAGGTAGCTATCGTTATAATACTCCGAGGGGCTGCCGCGACCTAAGGTTTTCTAAGCGTACGCAAACGAGTTGTCCGAAGCACTACGCGGCACTCCGCTACCGCCTTAATTAATAGGAGTAAAACTATAGCTGCTACTACTACTAGAACCTAAAGCTATAACAAAAGGGTCGGCGAGAGTTAGCTCTTATAATAATAGCGGTAATAGCGGTGCTTAAGAAGTGTTAGCCTTAGTATTTAAGGGGCTAGGAGAAGTGTATTAGAGCGGAGTAGTATCGAGCGGACGATCTAATATTAGTTAGTATTAACGAAAAGAAGAAGAAGGTTATTTAACGAGACGCGCGCTTTAACCCTAGCGACCTGTGCTCACTTCGCGTATAAACGCTTCTAGCATCTTATAGGCACCTCGGCGGCAACTTAAAGAGGTCGTAAGTAAGGCGTATATAACGTAGATAACGCAAAGGGTCGGCGTAATAAACATACCCTTATTAATCGTTATTCCTAGTAAAAACTAAGCGTACCGACCTCGACTACTTCTACGCTTTAGCGTATAAGCGCTCTTTACGTTTCCCGGGGAAACTATAGTATTCGGCAGATATCGAGGGCGAAATTATAGGAAGGAGAAAGTAGAAGAAAACTACGCGATTATCTAATTCCTAGTAGCAAACAAACCCTATATACAAAAGTTCCCTAAGTGAAGAAGCAAGCAGGCACCTTAAAGGCACCGTACTCCTACCTTAAAGGTAACAAAAACAAATAGCGCGTTCTAGGGCTAAGCCTAATAAGCGCAACTATACTATAGGATAGCGCTAAGCAGATACCTATATATACGGCAAGACTACGCCTTAGCGAATAGCTCTTTAGTCGTTTAGCGCTTGCCGTCGATGCTAGTAGACTAGTAGTTCCTACTAGAAGTAGGGCGAAGGTCTATATGTAACTACTCCCTCGCTACCTACTCTTCTTAGGGCACAGGCTCTATATAGAGGTACCTTAGAGGTACCTCTATCCTACTATCGACGTTCCGTAGTAATATTTCTACTACTAGACTACGCACCGCTATACTAACCTAGTAGCGGCGCGGGAAAGCGTAAGCAGCAGATAAGGTAGCGGCGCGGGAAAAATATATAACCTAAGGATAGGCTATTAAGAGGGGGGGATACTATAAGGGAATACCCTTCTATACCGCCGAGACCCTTACTAGGCACCTATAAGGCACCCTAGAGGTGCCTCGCCGGTAGCCCCGAGTTACCTAACTCTTAGTACTATAGGATAAGGCGCCTATTCCTACCTCGAGAATCGCTCGTTTCTTAGGCGATATCGTTAAATACTAAGACTACTATTCGCTCGTATTAATACTCCCTATATACTACTTCCTTATAGCGAGACTAGATACGGATTAAAATACAATATTTGAAAATGTCGAAGATGTAATACTAGATATATTAGACCTACTAATAGTTTAATTATATAACGTCTATTTTAGGAAGTTTTACGCGAAGTTCTAATATTTACTTCGACTTTAGTAGTTGTTTTTTTACTATACTACTATTATACTCCCGAATCCGTACCCTATATCCGAAAACTCGAACGAACTAGAAGGACGGACATTCGAATAAGAGCTACGGAAGTACTTTAGGCCGCCGCGGACAAGAGAGTAGTAGTAGAATGCCTTTTGTAATTAGATTTATAGTATCTAATAGCTCTACTCGGCCCTCGTATCGCATTATATAACAAGAACAATACTAATACTACTCGAGAAACACTATCTATTCTATCGTACCGATACTAAAAGAACTAGAGCTAGTAAAATATTAGAGAAGAAGCAACCTATAGAAGTAAAGAAAGTCCGTAGCGGGCTAGCCCTCGCCCGTATCTACTCTATATTCTTACTATAATACTACTCGCGAGCTACCTTAGGACTAATAGTACGCAAGTAACGGCGTACTTCTGCTTTAACCTCTTCGTCGATAACGATATTAGCTAGTAGGAGCGATAGGTAGAGAGTACGGCTCTTAGATAGGCCGTTATAACTAGCGTAGTAGACCGAGCGGCTATTAGCGTATATCGTACCCTATACCTGCCCGCTATTCGTATCGCGCTCCTTATTTAGGCCCTTAAGGAGCTCCTTAAGGACGTCGCCGGATCCGAGGTAGAACTTTTCGATAATACTATAGAGCTTATATACGTACTCGCGCTACTTCTTTTCCTATACCTTCGGGTCCTTCTCGGCTAATTTACGTAGCGTTTCTAAGATATTAAAGGCACGATTAAAGATAACTTTATTAAATTAAAAGCTCCTACCTATTCGCTCCTAGATAGCCTATCTAGTCGACTACTATAGTAGCTAGTCGTAGGTCCGCTTCGCTTGCCCGCTATAGTACCGATTATATATCTGCTATCGCGTACCTATACCGTCCTTACTATATATAGTCTTAGCTTATTTCGGTTGTATAGCGCTGTCGTAGATCTCCTTTAAGTAGCGGCTATAGTTATATAGACCTATAAGTAGTAGGTAGCTTTCGAATCGAAGGGGCATCGATAGCGTACATTAGGAGAGTACTATATTCGATGTCGGTAGCGATATAATAGACGTATTAGACCCGCCGGAGAACGGTATAGATCGCTACGGAGTCCTAGTCTAATTCTACGGAGTTCGTATACTACCGCTACTACCGCCGTACTACCCGCTACTACTACCGCTACTACCTAGTAGTACGATCCGATTCTTTTCCTTCTATATACGCGCCCTAGCTAGGGTAGTATCTGCCCTATCCTTAGATACGGCCTTTTCTATAGCTTCTTATCGGAAGATATTATCTTATAGCTACTACGTAGGGTCTCGACTACGATACGCTACCTTACGTAGGTTTTACGCCTACTGCTCTAATAGAATCCGCTTACGAGGATCGGCGCCTAGAAAGACTAGCCGCTACGGAGTACTACCTACCCGCTACGGAGTATTATTAGATATACTCGTATTCCCGCCTAGAGTAGTAGCATTACTAGGAGTAGTAGACTAGTTCGGTATAGTGCTACCTATAGTAATACTACTACTAGGGCTTATTTACTAGATAGTCGTACTATTATCTAAAGGCGAGATCGAGGCGCTTCTTATTACTTACGTTATAGATTCTTATATATTATCGAAGATATTAGCGCTAGAACCGGATTCGCTAGAAGTATAGCGAGCCTCTCTTATAACAGCCTTATAGCGGAGTTAATAGGTTCCGCCGCGGGTTAGACCTACGCCGAATCGAGGCGGTAGTACTAGGCCTAGTATTAGTACTAAGCGTAGTATTAGTACTAAGCGTAGTATTAGGTTAAAGGTTAGTAGTCGATCGCGCGTAGTACGATCGATAAGGCGGCCTCTATTATACTAGTTATTCTATATTTCGAAAGGGACGCACTAGTTGTTTTCTTCGTATATAGCGCCGTAGAGATCGATATAGCCTACCTCGAAATTCTCGTTTACGCGCGCGCGTAGATCCTAGTCCGTCTCGTCTAGCTAGCGTATACTTGCCTCTATATCGTTAATCTTATACTATAGTAGATAGATCTAACTCGGCTCTAGTAGAGTAGATAACGCCGTAAGGCGACGCATATACTCTACGTAGCCTCCTAGATTCGAGAACTTAGATAAGGTATCGCTACTAGGAGTAGATCCTCGAAATTGAAGACGGCGACTACTACCGCTACCGCGAGGAGTACCGCCGCCGCGAGGAGTACCGCCGCTACGAGGAGTACCGCTACCGTAAGAAGTACCGCCGCTACGAAGAGTACCGCTACCGCGAGAAGCACCGCCGCCGCTATTACTACTTAATATATCGTACGGCTTAGAGGTTTTAAATATAATTAGAGATTCTTAAATAGGAAGCGGAGAAAGGATAAGGCTTAGAGGTCTTATTTAGAG
This sequence comes from Pseudocercospora fijiensis CIRAD86, assembly GCF_000340215.1. Lineage (NCBI taxonomy): Eukaryota > Fungi > Ascomycota > Dothideomycetes > Mycosphaerellales > Mycosphaerellaceae > Pseudocercospora > Pseudocercospora fijiensis. The sequence continues at coordinate 2,437,011 of NW_006921534.1, read as the reverse complement.
ATAGTAGAGGGAGGCAGATCTATCGACGTAAATAAAGAGGGTACCGCTACGGGCAAAGCTTAGTAGTCTTATTTAGAAAGTCTTATTTAGAAGTAGTCGAAAGTAGTAGAAGGTAGTAATCGCTATAGGTATATAGAAGAAGGAGAAGAAGAAGAAGTCGAAGAAGCGCCCTTTTAAATATAGCTACTATACGTACGGATAGCGTATAAAGTAAAGTTCGGAATAAACGCGTTATATACGTTATGTGTATAATAGTAGAATAAGGCATATATAGCGGAAGTTAGGCTATACGTAGCGGAAATAAAGCTATATATAACTAGAAATAAGACGACTAAAGAAGGCGCGATCTAAGTCTTCTATACTAGAACAAATAAAGGTCTACTCTAAAACTAGAGCTAGAGCTAGATCTAGTACCCTAAAATACTGCCTTACCTACTACGGGATATTTATATTCCGTAGCGGGCGACTAGACGGCGATATAGTACATTAGTATACCCTACTAAAATAGGACTGTTTATAGATTAGTATCTTTAGCTCGGAAGGCTCCTTACGACGACGTTTTTTCGATAGTATTCCTATATCGGAAGTAGATTTAGGTATATTAGGTCGCCTACGCTTCGATCTAGCGGCCCTCGTAGGTAATAGCTCTTCCGTAGCGGAGAGGGCTAGGTCCGTATCTAGTAGGAACTCTAATATATACCTAGAGTCGAAGCTCGCTACTTCTAGTCGCTACTACCCCGTTAGGCCTAATACTAGATATATAGTAGTATCCTATATACTCGAAGGACTCCCTTATAAAGATCGATACCTATTAATTATTGCGGATCTAGTAGGTACGCTAATATCCCCGCCGTAGGATTAATTAGAGCCGCTACTAGCCTATTCTCTAACCTTAAGTACGCTCTTTATTAGCGCTATTTTCCGCAAATTAGTTATACTACCGGTTTCTAGTGCTCTCCTCTACTAAATTCGGCGTTCTTAACTAGCGATAGCTAACGCCGCTACATTTATATTGTTCTCCTACGTAGACTATAGGTACGCTCGGCGCTAGTCGTCTAGTATATCTATAAGTAACGTATCTTCGGCTTCCTTCGCGGCGCTCGCTACCTTAGCCGTAGCGGCCTTCGCTACCTACGCCGCCTTATACTCTATCTATTTTAAGACTATATCTTCTTTAATATACCGTATAAACTAGACGAGGAGATCGAGAAGAGTAACGGTTTCGATATCGCTAGATTCGTTACTATCTCCGCCGCTAGAATCGGCTACTCCGCTACTCCTAAAAGTAATCGTCTTATCGCGGTACTCCTATATATCGAGTATATGCCTAATCCGATATTTTATCCTTTTCCTAACTGCTAACTAATCTAACTTACTTCTAAGTATATCGCTATCGAAGGTATCCTAGTCTATACTCGAATAATCCTAGTAGATCTAATAAAGGCTATATATAAGCTACTTATCTATTAGTATATTCTATAGCATTCTAAATCTGTGTTCCCCCGCTACGCGATCCTCGAGAACCGTAATATACTACTCCGTTAACCGCGTAAATACGAAACCGGGCCTCGAATTAGGTACTAGTCGGAGAAGGCTATTCTACCTATCCGGCGGTATAGGCAGTTTACTCCGTATACTATAGTTATACCGATTGTAGTAGACTTCGCTTAATACGGATACCTTCGGGTCTAAGCACTTATCCTCGCTAAGCTTGTCGTCCTTTACTTTATAAATATACGGCGTATTCTATATATTAAGTAGATCCCCTAGGACTGCTACGCGGCGGCTCGCTTTAGTATTTAACTAGTAGGCACCGCGTATACGAGGCGCGTATAAAGCTACGGGCGTAGCGGAATTGCCGTCCTTAGTATCGGTATTCTTATTTTCTCGATTACTATTAAGCGAGATATCGATATTAAGTATTAAGTATAATCCTTCCCGCTACGCCTAGAACTTGCTCTTACGGGCGACGCGAGGTCCGCTACGGACCTTGCTACCCTCTACCGGCTAATCCCTAAGCCGTTTTTTTATATTCCTTATCTACGCTAGCTAGAATACGAATACCTCGCTACGAAGATTACTTAGAACTATATTCCGACCGGTACGCCCGAGACGCTAGCGAAGATTTAGGTAGTTATACTCTAATATAAGACCCTACTAGATAACGATTTGCACTATACGGATATTAATACTTACGCTAAGGGCGGTAGTAGCAATTATAATACAGATAGTACTATCCGCTACGCTAAACTTACGAAACCGTAGGTCCTAATCGTATATAGGTATAGCGGATATATAGAATTAGACAATTCTAAGAACGTTTAGTATAGGATTAGACCTATTTCCCTAATAATACTAGTTTTCTCGATATAGGTCCTTAGTCCGAAGTACTAGCTAGGCTCGAACGCGATTTATAAGCGCGATTACGTCCGGGCGACTATTAATAAAGATAATAGTCTTTAGTATCTCCGCTAGCGTAGCCCGTTAGTCCGCTACGGACTAGGCTTCGCCCGTATTAGCTAGCGTAGTAGTAGCTAAATTCGAGCCCGTAGCGGGTAGAGGCGAGCCCGCGGTACTTACGGCCTTTTTAATTACAAAATACAACTAGCTATAGACTGACTTTATATTTTTATCTAACTCTTTAAAGATATACGTATAGTTAACGCGATCGATACTAGTCCGTAGTACTACGTTACGAAAACTTTTTTACCGATCGCGACGATCCTGTCGATAGGATCGCTTAGGATCCTTAGGATCCTTAGGATCCTTAGGATCCTTAGGATCGCACGTCAAAGATCTTGTCTAACAGGATCGCCGCGACCTAGAAATTCCGACTACTCGCGATCCTGTCCGACAGGATCCTCGCGATCGCGAATTTCGGGACGGCCCGTCCCGAAATTCGAGGGCAAGGAACGCAAAGGACGCGGGACAAGTACTGCTACTCTATATACATCTACTACTACGAGGTATTTCGGGGTATTACGCACTTATATAGGTCAAATTTAGCGGTTTCGTAGGTTTTTTTTATAAATAAATTTTTTTCGTTAAGGTTTCGTTAAATGCAGCCGATATTTCGTTAAGGTTTCTTTCAAAAGCCGACGCTTAATAAGCAGAACTTTAAAAAAAAGTACACTCGAAATACTCGAGATTCTTTTCTAGATTCTAAGATAACTACTAGGTATTATAACTTAAAAATTTATAATACTCTTATTAGTATATAGAACTTTAAGTTCTATTTTTTAGATTTCTAAAAATAGTAAAGTATAACTTAGAAAAGCTAAAATACTATATTGCTTATTTCTCTTCCCTAGCTTTAGTTTCGTAGAAAATCTATAAATTTTATATTTTTTTATAATAATATACTAAAAATAGAGTACCTTTCTACTATATTACTAAGCTATAACCCTAGTAGAAAAAAAGATAAATTAGAAGCAAAATGTCTAAAAAAGCGATTTTCTTTCCTTTATATCTTTTTATCTAGAAGGTTTACGGCTTAGTAATATATGACAAAAATGTTTTATTTTTAGTATAGTATTAGGTAAAAGTCTAACTTTTATAAGTTACCTATTTATCGTTCTAGGATCGCTCGGGATCGCTTAGGATCGCTCGGGATCGCTTAGGATCGCTCGGGATCGCTCGCGATCGCTCGCGATCGCTAGGATCGATAGGATCGTCGCGATCGGAAAAGAAGTTTTCGTAACGTATAGAATAATATAGCTCGTACCCGACCGGTCTAAACCCGCTATAATTTAATATATAGGCTTAGGTTACGGTATCTAGGGTTCTAGTATAGCTAAACTATATATAGTCCTAGCGGAGAAGCTACCTAAGCTACGCGACTATAAGGAATTCCTCGCGGAAGCTAGCCTATTTCGAGAGGAGATAAATTTCATCGAATACGACTAGCCCGATACGTAAGGAAAGATTCGGATCCTTTAGGGTATCCTTAAAGTTATCGGATACGGCCTACTCCGGGCCTAGAATAATATAATCGTACTAGCCCGCCCTAATTTTAGTAAACAAATCTAGATCCCGCCGCTTAGCCTTACTCGTAACTAGTACGGGATTAACGTATTCCCCTACGATCTTCTTTAAGTCCGCTTCTTACTCCGCCCCGAGCCGAGTAAGAGGCACTAACTAGATAGTAGTCTATCTAGTAAGTATAGTAAAAGCCTAGAAGATTAGGCTCTTATCTAAACTAGTCTTTACGACAAATAGGACATCCTATCGCTAGTAAATTAAGGCCCGTAGTATAGTAACCTAGATCCGATACAGCTTTTTCTTAGGCCGCTATTTAGATAGTTTATATAATCGATTTAATATCTACCTTATTCTAGCTTCGATAATATCGAATTAGAGGTCGACTAAATTAGTATAGTCGACGGTATAAACTATCGCGCGAATAGATTTAAGAGTATAGTTATAGATTCGATTAACTATAAATCGAATAATCTCCTATAGATCGGTATATACGACCCTCGTAGAAAGCTCTACGGGAATACTCTATAGCGTAGCGGACTTCTAGAGCTTACCTAGCTAGAAACTATTCTAGATTCTCCGAGCTAATTTTCCCGATTTCGCTCTTATAAATTGCCCTCTAGTCGCGGCCCTTCTCTAACCTATAACGCGTAGAGCCTGCCCTACTCGCGGCGTTAAAACCGGCTCGAGTATTACGGTATTTTAAACGTATCTCTTACTAACTCGGAGCTACGATACCTAGCCGATAATATTAGGTAGGAGGACTAAGAGCGCTAGACGGAATAGTATCGGGGGTAGATAAGAGTTATAGGAGCTTCTTCGCGGTATTATATTTACCCGCCGCGGATATTATTTTAATCGTTACGGAGTTAGTTTATCGCTCTATAGTCGTAGTAGGGTAGACGCGTCTAGCTTTAATATAGTAAGCGATATTCGATTTTCGGGTATATATAGATTTTCCCCGGCGAGTAGTAAACCTAAGTTCTTTAGATTTTAGGGGTAGATAGTTTCTATTAGGACTAAAGAGGTTACACGTAATTGGCATATAACTAGGCTCGAGTAAAGCTAGGGTCTTAATGCCTTAGGTAGGGCTTAGCGCTTAGCGTTAGGCTAACTAGCCTGCCTTCCTCCCTCTTCTCTTAGATCTCTATCGAATACTACTTGTACCTACTACTACCCTATCTACCTACTAACAGACCCTTCTTATACAGTATTCGATCCACCCTTTAAGGGCAGCAGCTAGATAGTTCTTATTTCAAGCTTTTAGCGGTGTAGCTACGAATAAGACTAATCTAACTATATTACGCCTAAAGAACGGGACCTATACGTACTATTCTATCGAAACAACCGTACTAATTATTAAGCAAGGCCTTCTATACGGCCTATTATACTAAGTTAAACATACTAGACCGATATCTACTAATTCCGCTATATCCGTATCTTAGGGGCTAACAATATATTATTAGTGCTACCCCTTATTATAATAGCCGGCTTATTACGAAACAACAATCGCGGCGCCGCTAGCAGCGCTAGCAACGACAATGCTAGTAGTATAGTGCCTGCTAAAGTGCCTACTAAAGTGCCTACTAGAGCACCTGCTAAAGTGCCTCCTACTAGAGAGCCTACCGGAGAGCCTACTAAAGAAGAACCTGTAATTCTAGGTAACGACCTAGAGTTGCCTATTAACGACATTCTTAACAACATTCTTAATCGACGATATAGCTAACTAGCCTTTAGCCCTTAACTATTAGGGAGACTTTAAGAAGCTACTTAAAACAGGCTTACTGCCCTACGTTAAGAACAATAGCTAAAGGATAATCTCCTCGAGCTCCGTCGCCTTTAGGAAGCCCCGATAACTAAACTAATAGCGGGACCTTCTTTACTACCTATCTAAAAGAAGGACGCTAAACTTAAGGACTATACCGTATTTAACGGATCTAGTCGAAAGCAGTATAACGACTATATTCGTAACTATAAACTTAACGTTACGGAAACTTTTTTACCGATCGCGACGATCCTGTCGATAGGATCGCTTAGGATCCTTAGGATCCTTAGGATCGCACGTTAAAGATCTTGTCTAACAGGATCGTCGCGATCTAGAAATTCTAGCAAATCTATTCGTAGTAAGAATTTTATTCTTTACCGTCCGACTCGTATATCGAGTCGGGCTCGAGTCGTCGCATATACTAGTACTAGCATTTGAATTATATTTTCTATCGGATCTGCACATTATACGATTGTTGCTTCTACTAATATCTAACGTTTATACGCATACTCGGGTAACTACTAGCATTTGTATACGTCTACTACGTATACTAAGTTAGTACCGACTTAGCGACCGACTCGTATAGTATTAATAGATTTCGTTATATTATATAGGGCATCTATTTATTACGGTTAACAAGAATGTATTCTATTCGTCCTCTACGGCTATATTAAAGCGATATACCTCTACCTTCTTTCGTTTGTTTCCTTTCGACTTCTTCTTCTCTTTTACTATATATCTCCTAATTCTTCGATCCTACGTCTCCTCGTTAAATGCTATCTCCTTAACTTTGCCGCCGTCCGCCTCTATATCCGCCTACTATATCTACTCCCCCTCTTCTAGCCCTAATATATCCCTAACGCGATCACTTACCGCCGCGAATAAAGTCTCATCTGTTATATAAGACTAGTCGGAATACCTACTATTCTTATAGTAATTAGCGCGCAATCCTTCCCTATTGCTATTACCGCGGTATATCTATACCTTTAGTATTAATTGTCTTCGGTTCTATTGTATTCTATTGTCTCGGTTGCACTTGTGCCGTTGCCTCCCCGTACCGAAGCAAACGGATTAGTAGCCCCCGTCGGCTCCTAATCTGTCGCTTAGAAACTGCTCTATAGTATAGGCAGTCTAATATCGTTTTTCTTAGGTAAGGCCTCCGCCTCCGCTAACCTATCTATCGTATTGTCGCCGGCTTTGAGTTGTTTACTTAATTGTTGCCCGGTAGACGCTTTAGGACCTATCGATTATGCTAGTAGGTAAGAGAAACACGGCGCTCGCAGACTACTCTTACTATAGCGCTCGATCGATCCGCCTTTATCGTTAGAATCTAAAACGACGTCGATTGCTACAAGTACATCGATGTCGTTACGCACGCTCTCGAAGTTATTTATTAATAATTTAGGGGTATCCTATGCTCTGCCTATATACCGTACGTATATCTTCTACGCTTTCGATAACCGAAGGTTACGAGCAGCTTAATCCGTCGCATTCTACGTAGTTATCCGATCTAGGAACGGCTAGTGCATTAACTTATAATCTAGGGCTAGCTAGATCGCTTTACCTCTAACTTTAGTTAAATGCGACTCTATCGACTATCTAGTTAGTATTCTACCGAGTACCGTAGCGGTAGACAATATTATAAAAGGGGTGACTTTATAGTAGTACTATTTGATATATGTCTTCTAGCCTCGCCGATCCTGCCGGAGTAGCATACCCGCTAGACATTTGTATATAAGCTTACTAAGGTAGCGCGTAGCATATATCGACCGTTAGCTATTATCTAATAACTATGCTATTTCAGAGAGGGTCTTACTAGTTTCTCGTCGTAGCACTCGAAGATTTAGTTGTCGAGCATCCTCTTAGCGTATACTATCCTTTTTAGAGTATCGGTTATTGCGATCGGTGCTTAGTTTATTAAGGTTAATCGGATATAGGTGTTAATATAGCCTCGCTCCTTTCGTATAGCTTCTCGCAACTATTCTAATATTAGTCTCGATGCTGTTATATCGGGATCTCTACCGACTACTTAGACTACGTCTCTCGACGGTATATAGCTACCCGGCTATAGCACTATTGTACGTAAAGCTAGTAATCGATCGTAGTTTTTACTATATACCTCCTTAATTGTTTCGTCTACCTATACTAGGGTTTAGGTAGTAGGAAACATCGTCTTACATCCTCGGGCCCTAGTTAACGTAATAGCGAATAGTTTACGACGCGTCTCGTTATATAAGATTTGCTCCCTTGCTTCGAGTAAGCCCTTCTTTCGATTTAAACGTTCTTTACTAGAAGTCGTTAAGCCTTTATCTCGCTTCTTACGTCGTTTTAATAGCTTTGCATCGTCGCTCTAATCCGCCCTATCGTCGCCGTACTTCCGTTTTAGCCTTGCCCGATCTTTGCTATTCTTGCCCTTATACTAGTTACGTTAGTCCTCTATTACCGTACTCTAGTATACGTTACCTTTATAAATTTCGATCTAATGCTAGTCGCTATATATAAACGAGTATCCTCCCCGTTTTCTTCTTCGAATCTAGTATCCCTATCCGACTCTATCGAGTTAGATAACGACTTAGTTCTATATTTATCTTCTTCGTAGTTGCGACCTATCCTAAGTGTACTACAACGAGTAGTAGTATTGTTGCGAATCCAACGTAGTATATATTAGACTATACGCGTCTTCGTACTTGTTTACCCTACGAAAAGGGGGGCATTAAATTGCGGTTTTATCTTCTGCTCCTATATAGACTGCCCGAGTCGCCGTCTATAATCGCTTATTAGTCCTATCGGATATGCCCCGCTAACGCTAAAGTATAATCGTAGCCTATAGACTGTTCGCTATTTTCGTACCTTATCGATACTAGCCCGATTCGGTCGCAAGTCGGATTCGGGAACTATTAATCTAGCGCTATTATTAGTCTAGCGGTAATTATTGCAGTCTATGCCGACGGCATATAGCAACACTATCGACATTGCACTAAAGCAATCGGCGCATTTAGACTATTTATTCCTCGCTCGGTCGCTACTACGGTATATATAGATATATGTTCTTTATCGGTAAATCAATCGGCGTTAGCTAATCCGCTAGGTCGAATACACACCTTCGAAGCCGCCTCGTAGTATTACGGGTTAGTTAGAACTATCTCTATCGGCGTGTTTAGCTAATTCGAGGTTAATAATACTATAGAGGCCCTATACTCGACAGATGCAATTCTAACTAGATTAGCTAGAGGCATACAATCTACCCTAGTACGACGACTGCTAGTCGCAGCCGATTTAGCCTTTCCTTAACTATCGCGCTACCCCGAGTTCGCTATCGCTATAGCGCGATTAGGGTGCTTAAATATAGGCCGAGATTAAATAGATAAAGGAAGAGATCGCGGCGCTTAAGACTACTATACGTAATATGCTTACTATATATTAGCATATATCTAAGATCAAAGCGTAGTGCTTATCGTAGTCGGGGCATCTTGCCTTCCGTTTAATAAATAGATTAGTGCCTATTACTATTAGAGTAGGACTTCTATATCGGACTTAGTAAAATTAATTATTTATCTTGCTTTTCTGCGTTTACATTTACGCTCGTTCTGCCTCCTTAATTTGCCTATAGATTGCAAATCGCAGCTATAGGCCTCTACCTAATATGTTAGATAGACTAGCCCTCTACTATCGCTCGTTGTTAATTCGAACGTATCTATGTTAGTCGCTTATCTAATGTAAGGCGTCGACGCCGGCTTCGAAACTACAATCTACCCGCAGTATCTTAACTAATCGTTCGAGGTCTATATTATCGACTCCTACTAACGCGCGGCCTCTAACTATAGGCTAGCGATAATCGAGTTTATATAGTCGATATATAGGTTTTACCTTCCTATTCTACTCTTATACTGTAACTATGCTCTGCTACACATTATTTAGCACGCGGTACGGCGGCACCGCTCTAGATCCTTCTAGTATCGCTAGTTTAGTATCCGTAGATATAGCAATTTCCGCGCAATCGCTAGTATCGCCGACTCTACGCGTTGTTACGCACACCGTTTTTCGTCTCGTCCGTCGGCGATAATTAGAACAAATCTTATATACTAGGCACCTAAACGCAGTCTGTCCCTCTACTATACGGATCTGCTTTACTGCCTTAGGGAACTCTTCTTCGTATTTCTCGTCTGTTAATACTAGGTCGCATAGGTAACCTTGCGTCCTTCGGCGTTCCGGCAATAATAGTAATCGGAACGTACTGCTAATCTAACTAGACTCCTAAATTGACCTCTCGACGCTAGCGTAAAATGCGTAGTATATCGACGGCGATAGGCTAAGGCCGCGGGTAATACCGCCTATTAAATATTAATCGCGAGGTAGTTAAGTACGTAGCATTCTCGAAGGCGGTAGTTGTGTATATAGCGTAGTAGAAAGTCGACGTTAGTTAGTAGTAGAAACTAGAACTACTCTAGTCGCGGGGTTTGCTAATACCGACTCGGGCCCTAATTCGGTATCGAATCGGGTGCTAAGCCTACTAGGCAACTTCTATATCCTCTATTACTAACTTCGGCAGCGGGTTCGGCAAATTACGTTATCTATTATCTCGCTTCTTAACCTTACGCCTAGTGTATTGTGTTGCCGCGGATTCATATACGGTCGTTTATTCGGCCTCCTACTTAGACTACTACTCTAATATACGATCTATAGAATATTTCGATCGTTTTATGCCTTTGTTTGCTACTCGTTATAGCTAAACACATGCCTTTTCGCCGCCGATAGAGTTAGTAGCATCTATAGAAAACATGCTATCTTAATCGTTAGCCCGAACTATCTGCATACCCTACTCTCGGGTCCTAAGACTAACCGCCTTACTAGCCTATACCCTCGTACTATAGCGGGTCTAGTCTACCCGCTATCGTATAATAATTGTTAGTTACTATAAGGACATAGATCGGTCAATTTAGCTATATTACGTAGCTTATAAGCACTCGCGTCTCGCGCCGGCGATCGCAGTCGCAACTCTGCTATAGATAGGCTTATATTTATATTACTAACTTTCGATTACTTATTACGTAGTACTATGTTTACTGCGACTTGTTAGTCCTATATCTAGAACTGTCTATCGTATAGGGGTTTACACTACAACGATTATCTATAGCCTTATTACTTCGGTTACTAGTTGCGTAACTAAACTATTACATACTTAAGCGCTAGATGCCTTACTTCGTCGATTTATTAGCTAGTTAGGCCCGACTCGCTAACCGACCTAGTTACGAGGCAGGCATTTAAGGTCGTTACCTTTCCTTATTACTACCTTCTTCAACATTTACTATTAACTCGCACTAATACACCTGTTCTATATATATGCACCCCCTTACCCTCCCTATCGCACGTATAGTATATTATTTCCTTCGCTAATGCCCTATTCTAACTCGTATATAGGCCGCACTATGTAACTTAGCCGTCGTGCTCGACTAGCGTTAAGCTAGTATATGCAGACACTCGTTATATAACGCAACTCTAACGGCTCGCGTTAGGGTCGGCGGGCATAAGCAGCTCTCCGCTCCTATTCTTACCTCCGCCGACCCTAACGTATAGCGAATTTTACTAACTCTATTAGTTTATCTGCTACTCTTAGATAGTGTACGTCGTTGTCGATCTATAGTCCCTAACCTCTATTATATAAGTATTACTAATTAGTATAACCTGTTATATGCTAATGCTATATACTAGTTACAAACTCGTCGCCTACTACCTTTGCCGAGATAGTAGTCTCTACGAATGTCGAGGACTAGCTAAAGGACAACGAGCTATTAATTAAAGCCTTAAATAGCGGCAAAGACGTCCCTAAACATGTTATACTAAACCTATATAGCATCGACAAGCCTCTTCTTACGTTAGCAATAAAAAGGCTCCTTCCGTATCTAGAGAAACATTTTTTATTTAATTAGTTAAAGGGGAAGTAGAGTCGCTAGCCCGTTAAGGGGCATTATAAGGAGGAGAAAGCTACAGTGTACGCTATTGCTAGCAACCTCAACTATCCTACCGAACCTAGACGTACGCTATTAATGCCCGAATAGTACTTTAAAGATCCTAAATAGGCTCCGAAGTAGTACGTTAAGGGAATGCTTCCGTAGGACAATGCAAATAGTCCGAATAATGAAATTCAGAGGTCTATAGTCTACTTAGTATACCGCCTTATATAGAAGGTTATAAGGGACAAGTTTACCCCGCCGGCCGGTAATAATACTAAAGAGGAAGACGTGTCCGAGAGCGAGACTAATAGATCCCGACAAACTACGCCCTCTATACCTAAGCGTAGAGCAAGTTCTGCCTCTACTAGTAAGACTAGTAGAGCCGGTCGGGTGTTTAAGAGAATAACGCTAGGAGATTCGCACGGTAGCAAGGATACTAATCTAGTAATGTCCGACGCGCTACGCCCTATTAAGCCGAACCGGGCTAAGATTACGTTATAGTTTAGTATTGTCGACTAGCGGTTACCTTTAACGGTAGACTACGACGTGTTTGGCCTAAATTAGTCTATCCTACAATCGAAGACTTCTAATAATATTAGTATAAAGGATTTGTTGCGGCTCTAGCTCGTACGAGAGTTATTACTGTCGCCCGAATAGTAGAAGTACGAATTCTTCGTAGTAATCGATCTAGCTCGCGGCCCTAAAGGTCTTTCTAAATGTAAGACTAATCCGATATTCTACTCCCTAGCTATAGAGATGTATAATAGCTTAGATACTAGGATTTCTACTAGACTCAATTTCCTCGTCGGTAAAAATATAACGGACTATACTAGGATACCTTCTATATATCGTCGACCGTCCCTACTTAAGGCTTCTAGAACTATCGACCTAGCTTAGTACGGTGCTTCTATAGCCGGTAATCCTGCCGAAATCAATGTCGGTTAGAGTCCGTAGTCGCCTACGAAATCGGCTATTAAGTAAGCTAAGGACGACCGACTCGCTCGTAAGGATCGCGCCGATCGCGAGCGCTATAAACAGCTTATCGCGGATACATTCCGGAGGATATATAAAGAGTAGGAGGCAGCTCGGTAGGCAGCCGCGCGAAAAGCTATAGCCGACGTCGCCGCGGATATAATAGCGATTTAGTAGGCTATCGATAAGGCAGTTAAGGAGGTACTCCGCGATAACGGTTATAATAGGAACACTGCTTTACTTCTAGTCGCCCTCGACGATTCGGTTCGAACGGCCGTCCGTTCCGTATAGCCCGATACGATAGAGTATATAGTAAAGACCTATATTGCTTCTACTCTACCTAAGATATAGCACGCTTTAAATAGACTAGTACTATCCCTAGTACAACCTCCGGCGTAGACAAATGCTAGTAACAATGCTAAGGATAATAGAAAAATTAATCCGAGTAAAGCCGACAATACTAATAGTAAGAAGGCCGGAGATGTAATCGACTCGAAGCGAGATCGAATTCGCTAGAAATAGATCGAGTCGTTACCGAGTTAGATCGTATCGCTACTAGATCCGAATAAGCCTAAACTCGCCGTACGACTACCGGGCACGCAAGTAGAAGTCTAAGCCGACCCTCTACCGATCTAGACGTTAGTAGATTTTGTCGATTAGATCTCGTCGGCGATACCTAGCTAGTCGATAGATTTAGATATAGAAACCGACGTCGAGAAGCAGTTGTCTAGTAACGTATACTCCTATCTCGACGCTAAGAACTTTAAGTTAATATGCGATTTTAGACTACTCGATCCCTCTTAGACTTCGCCGCGTATAGGCGTTATTCCGCCTAATTAGAGATCGACTCGTCCGTTAAAGTCTTACTAATTCTATACAATTACCTAGACGCTTCTAGCTTCCGTTGCTAGCGCGGACTTCTATATTAGCGGTATAGACGTAGGTATAGGCAAGACGGTATATGCGTTAGGGTACGTCGCTATAACCTCGATATAGTAAAGGGTATAGAGTAATAACGGGCTATTAACTACTAACGCCTATCCCTTTCGGCTATCTAATTCGTCGGTTAACCTAGGACTTCGGCTAAATAAGAAAATTGCGTTCGATCCGTAGGTATTAGCTAGCGGTACAAAGCCGGTTATCCGCCCTAGCGTTTACGTTGTCTATGTTCCGAAGCAGCTAGCCGAAAACTAGATATATAAGATCGACAACTTTATACTATCCGGAGCTATATTCGTGTATCTTATAAAAGACTCTAGTAAGCTAACGAAAGATAAGAGACGCAATAGAGCTAGTCCGTAGAACTATAACTAGGTTATATATATCGAGGACGTTCTTTATCTCGATTATATAGCGCTCCCGACTCGGCTAGAACTAGAATAGGTGTTCGGTACAAAGGTTGTAGATAAGTAGTAGTTTAAAAAAGGCGTCCCGGTGCGCTTATTGCTTAAACACGAGGATATAGAAGTACCCCCTTATTTATAGTACTATAAATGGATCGTCCTTACTACCTCGACTATAATATCTAACGTACTAGATTTTATAACGTACGAACGAGCTAAGAAATAGAAGTCCTAGATACAGTCGGAGAAATCTAATTCGAAACCGCCGCCACTTCGTATACTAGCTACGACTATTATCGTCGACGAGTTTTATATTACTAAGATATATAGCGCTAAAGAGTAGACTGCCGTCGCTAGTCTTATAGGCTATCCTTTCGTTCTCGGCCTAAGTAGTACCCCCTTTAGCAAACTATCTAATTTAGCTATTATCGCAACTACCTCGGTATAGAGACACGTTAATGCCTACGATACAAAGGGGTACCTCTGCCCTATTTAGTCGCCTTCTATAGTACGGTTTGATTTCGTCGACTAATCGCTATCGACTAAAGAGACGCGCGATATAGAACGTAACTTCTAGTTTAGCGACAATAGTAATATCTCCGACTCGGCTAGGTACATTAGCAATTAGGTTTCTAAGTACTTACAATCCGAATACTCTAACGCGATAGTAGGTCGAACAGAACCAAGTATTACGGATAAAGATACTCGGGCGCTAGACAAGTTTCGCCCTTAGTTACTAACGAAAATAGTTCGCCTTAAGAAGACGCTAATATAGCAACCTATACCTAATGCTCCGCGCGTACCGGCTATCGATTGTCTACTACATTCCTATTTTAATATCGGCTTGCAATTTAAATCTATAGAAGATCTAGTACTAAGCGAGTAGGTCGAAGAACAGAAGGCAGCGGAAGATGCTAAATTTATATACGTATCTAAGATAATGCGGGTTTTTACTATGTTTCTATCGCTGCTTCTCGTACTACGAGGGGGCGATACGGACTTAATTAAGGAACTTAGTACTTTCACACTATAGGACATTAAAAACATGCTTCCTAGGATACGCGACTACGGTTTATCGGATCCCTACCTCTAGGACTATATACTAACACTGCATAACGAGCCGGTTATAGTATCGCTACGGCATATAATCCGAATTAAGCGTAGCAAGTAGCGCTAGCACGGGCATAGAAGTAAGATTGTACTAGCTAGCTTTAAGCCGTAGAATGTCTTCGTTTTAGACTTAGTACGTATCTATCTGCCCCCCTATCTACTAAGTATATAAGACTAACATTTTTGTAGTATCTTTAGTAGCTAGCTATACAGAAAAAAGACTCCGAGTATTACGATAACATCCTAAGCACTAGTAATATAGTATATAGAATCCTTATCGATACTTAGAGTAGCTAGACCGATACTACTAGGGCCGACCTTATTAAAGAGTTCGTATCTACGAGGAACAAGGTAAATAGATATAGCGACGAGAAGTAGCTTATAGTAGCATATACAAGCTAGATCACAACTAGTATAAACCTCCCCCCTATAGACACCGTTATTATTATCGACAATTACTAGACTCCGGAGGCTAACATTTAAATAGGTAGAAGAGTATCTCGCGCGGCCGGCGTTTAGAGGGCAGATTTTACGGAGTCGTACCGATTTGTAATAGTATCGGTTATAATTATATAGGTAGCATAGGTTATAAGTAGACAGGCACGAGCTTAGGACATATAACAATCGCTTAGCTTCGAGAAGGAAAAAAAGAGGAAAAAGGGTAAAGTATAATAGGATAAAGCTATAGCGTACGTCGGCGCTAGTATTGCGAGTAGGGGAAGTAGTATATAGAGTCGACGTCGATATAGCAGATACGCTATAAAATGTTAATACAAGCAAAGCAAGCCTAACTTTGTATTTATCCGCGCCTAATGTTAATAACTACTACTATAGGTACAAATTAGCGATGCGACTCGACAACCGACTTAGGGTACGAGTCGGCAAGCCTATATATTAGGAAGCGACCTAGACTACCGCTCTGCCCTTTAAATTAGCGATACGACTCGACAACCGACTAGCTGTCCGACTTAGTCCGGCTTAGGTTGCTAATCGGCAAACCGACGCATTAGGAAGCTACCTAACCTACCGCCCTACCCTTCCTATCCCCTCTTACTATATATCCGTATAGCATGTTTCCCTATATTCCGTTACTACCTTCTTTACGCATCGAGCATAATGTTATTATATGCCTGTTGTTTTCGTAATAGAAACGCAACCTTTTTACGCAATTGCTCTAACTCTAGTACTAACCGCTCTACCTCGTCTTATAGTTCTTTATTCGTCTTCTATCGTATAAATAGCGGCGGTCCATTCTTGCGGATATATAGCGCTGCCCTGCCCGAGATTCGAATACTTCGTTTAATCTGTCTAACCGGGTTCTCTGCGTTAGGAAAGGCTAACTAGCTACTACGTTTATCGACTCGATTAAGTGCTAACGACTTAACCGCGTACTACGATTCTTAACTGTCCTTTACCTTATCTATATTATCGAAGTTCCCTATCGTTCTAGTATTAAGTAGAATATATATAGTATAGACCCTAGGCTAGGAAATCGAACACAGTCGACTAGGTTACGTAGTATAGGCGATCGGTTAAACAACCCCGCAACCGTAGCTAGAGCGATTAGCAACTAGCGCGCTAGCTAGAACTACACTCGGCGCTACGACACTATTTACTATATAGCGCTACTATTATACGTACGAAGCTAGACTATAGTTAGGGCAAAGGCGTAGACAAGGTTAAGCTCGAGACAAGAACTACGCTAGCGATAAGGAGCATCGCGAGGAGGACGCTACGGCTACGGCTATCGCAGGCCTCTAGCAGAATAAGAAGCCAAACCCTATCTACTACTCGGCGCCGCTATTATACTACGGAGCAAGATTATAGCTAGGGCAAAGGCGTAGGTAAAGTTAAGCTCGAGATACGAACTACGGCTACGGCTATCGCGGGCCTCTAGCAGAATAAGAACCTAAACCCTATCTACTACGCGGCGCCGCTATTATACTGCGGAGCTAGATTATAGCTAGGTTAAAGGCGGTAAGAGTATCGCGGGAGGACAACCGAGTCGCCTAACTTACTCTCGGAGTATCCTATAACTATACCTTTGTTATTCTCGCTATATATTGCTCCGA
>NW_006921534.1:2417914-2419418 GCF_000340215.1 Pseudocercospora fijiensis CIRAD86 | reverse complement strand
GGTCTAGTAAGGGTTCGAAAAAGTGCCTAAGAGCTTCCTCTTTCGAGCCCCTAAGCTTCCTTATAGCCCTCTAGCCGAATAAACGGTCCCTTATTATCTAACCTAACGGTATTACGCTAGGTTGCATACGTCGGAGCAAAAGCCGTTTAGAGTTAAGGTTAGGCCTATTATCGGCTTCGCGAAGGCTACCGACAAGATCTAGGTTTAGCGTTTTAGTAATGCTAACTAGGTTAGATTCCGCCTTACCGACTGCAGCATCCCGAATACTATAACGCGATAGATTACTATAAATGATTACTTCCGTTAACACTACGGAATTACCCTTAGACACCTAGATCGTCCGGTACTTAACGTTAGTATGCGCGCTAATCCCTAGTACCTACCTACCGAGCTGTATACAATCCGTACTAATAAGCCTTATCGACGCCTACTTAGAGGCGACTAGACTTCTAAGATACTTAAATTCGCAGCTATATTTCCAAACCTCGATACTATGTCTATTACCGGAACTCCTAGTGCTTAGCTTAGGAATAGTCCGTAGCTCTTCTGTCTTGCCGATCCTACCGGTAATTATTAGTTAACTCCCGTAAAGCTATTTAGCTTCTCGGTAGGTACTAGTATAATTATAGTGCCCGGCCGCATCCTAGATACTCCTCGCGTAGGCTATAATTCGAATTCGAAACCTAGTATACTACAGAAGGACTACTAGAACTTGTAGAGCGTTAAGTTTACTAGACCTAGAAAATTTAACAAGTAGTCGGTCCTAGTTACTAACCGCAAGAGCAATCGAGGCAGTATACTATATAGTAACCTAGGTAGTCCTAAAAAGGCCTTTATAAAGCTCTACGGTAGCAAAGAGAAGTATCCGAAGATAACCGTAATTATCGTTAGTAAGCGTTACTACACTCGTTTCTACCCGACTCGTAGGTAGGATACATATAATAACTATTAGAACCTACTCGCAGGTATAGTCGTCGACTATAGTATCGCCGACAAGATCTATATAGGGTCGGGCTATAGGCACATTTAGGACTTTAAGGCACAGCACGACCCGCTTACTACGTAGTTACTAAGGACGAAATCAAGTTTAAGGTAGATAAACTTTAGCAATTCATATACTACCTCTGCTACCTCTTTAGTCGTGCGACAAAGGCTGTATCTATCTGCCTACTAGCATACTACGCAGACCTTCTTTGCGAGCGTAGCCGTGCCTATTTGTTTAGCGTCCTAGCTAAGAGTTATAGCAGTAATTCTTTAGTCTTTAACGCCGGATAAGAGTAGTCTCGTCTAGAGGATAAAGAAGAAGAAGAAGAAGAATTCAATATTAGGAGAATGAACTTTAGCAATTTATATACTACTACTGCTATATCTTCAGCTATACGACTAAGGCCGTGTTTACCTATACTAGATATGCACCTTAGCAATCTAGCGCCCGGACTCGATATAAACCTATTAACGCCGCAGGCGCGCTTTTGATCGTGGACCAATGATAGGGCGTATAAGG
>NW_006921534.1:2415204-2417152 GCF_000340215.1 Pseudocercospora fijiensis CIRAD86 | reverse complement strand
TATTAAGCAGCTAATCCCTTCGTTATAGGCGAAGGAAATAGCTCTACCTATAACGAAGAGGTTAGCTACTTAATAATAATTGCAGCCCCGCATGCCCTTTTAATATACCGGTACTAGATCCGAGCCTGCGGCGTTGTTAGCCTCGACCTTCGTTAACTACGGTATAACTACGACGGCGACGAAAATCCTATAGTACTTCTACCGAGAATTATAACGAGATGCTATAAAAGACAAGAAACTGTATAGCGGGACCTAAAGTAGTGCGGAACTCGTACGAGTCGAGACTAATTAGGCTATCCGCCGCGAGTCGGTAGTAGTAATAGTAGTAATAGGATATAGATCTAGTAGCCGAGAGGCTAGATAGGACAAGGAAACTAGATAGCGGGAAGTGAAGCAGTGCGGAACTCGTACGACTTTAGGCCGAGTAGGCTATCCGCCGCAAGTCGGTAGTAGTAATAGTAGCAATAGGATATAGATCTAGTAGCCGGGAGGCTAGATAAGATAAGGAAACTAGATAGCGGGAAGTAAAGCAGTGCGGAACTTATACGACTCTAGGCCGAGTAGGGCATCCGTAGTAAGTCGGTAGCAGTAACAGTAGCAATAGGATATAGATCTAGTAGCTAGGAGGCTAGATAAGACAAGGAAACTAGATAGCGGGAAGTAAAGCAGTGCGGAACTTATACGACTCTAGGCCGAGTAGGGCATCCGTAGTAAGTCGGTAGCAGTAATAGTAGCAATAGGATATAGATCTAGTAGCCGGGAGGCTAGATCGGACAAGGAAACTAGATATCGGAAAGTTAAGCAGTACGGAACTTATACGAATCGAGGCTAAGTAGGCTATCTATAGCGAGTCGGTAGCAGTAGTAGTAGCAGTAGAATGCTAGGATAGTAGCTAGGACAATAATTTCAACTAGTAGTAGCTGAACTCTTCGGCACTGTATTAATCTACATTGAGGCCTATCGCGATGAAATGTATAGGCATACGTATCTGTACTCAAATTAGTCGCTATGTATGCCGGAATGTTTCAAGTTACTTCTAGGTAATTCGACAATCCGCGAAGGCGTAGTTGCCGCTAGTATATAGGATACAGGTTAGTCTAGCGCTAACCGAGCGTCTAATACGAAGACGGTAATACTAGAAAATAGCATCGTAATATAGCAGGATATGAGTTTAATATATTAATAGTATTACCGAAAAGTGCAGGCTAACTCTAAGATGCCGAGTCGTAGTGTTAATCCGCCCCTAAATTATTAATCGACCCCGAACTTAGCAACCCTATATATAAATAATGCATATGTCTATACTAGACTAGCAGTACTCGCACGCTATCCTACGATAGTATACAATACTACCTTAAGCCGACCGTAGCAAACGTTTATCGTGCTGCTTAGAGTTAGCGGTAGCCAAACATTCGAGTTATAGTAAAACGTACTTCTCTAGACACTATCGATATACTGCTTATCTACGCCGCGGACTAAAGCAATAGCACGATCCTTACTAGCGTCCTAGTCTAATACACTGCCGTCCGGAAACATAATGTAGTCGGCGAGCTTAGTATTAGCTAGAACTAGATCGTATAGGAGGTATATAAACTAGTCTTCTAGGTACGAGCGATCGAGTAGCAAATCCTTGTTAGCGAACTAGCCTGTGAAATAGAAAGAGGCACTAGTAGTAGTGTAATTGCTGCCGACTAGAAAACAGTAGACGCGAGTATTATTACCCTCCCCGGCCTACTAGTATAGAAAGCCGATTAACTCTAGGTTATAACCTACAATATCCTATTAAGTATAGGCGAGCGAGTAGGTAATACCCGGTTAAAGCACCTACATCGACACGATTAGCTCTAGATCTCGCTACGTCGAAGATATAGTCTAGTATAAGGGCAATTCGACCCCGACCGGAAACATCCTAGACGACCTTAATACCTAGAACCCTAAAGCGGGTTAG
>NW_006921534.1:2411010-2415070 GCF_000340215.1 Pseudocercospora fijiensis CIRAD86 | reverse complement strand
TAGATTTGATATAAACCGCTTATTAGATGCCGCCTTAAACGACGTCGTTACTAAGTCGGCTAAGTAATACTTACTAGCAGTTACTCGAGCGCTATTCGTTTACTTTGCTTAGGAATACAACCTAGCTATAACATAACTAGAGCAAGCCTTAGTAGTACCGGGCGAATTTAACGTAATTAATAATGCTACGGCGCAGTATTAAACCGGAGCAATGCTACTCCTATACGTATATAGAATTGAATATATACAACGCATTTTACGGTATAATATACAGGCCTTAGGGCGTTAGAAGTAACGTAGAAGTCTAGTCGAAGTGTAGTACGGTCGTTTATATTTAGTATTAATTTTCCGATTAGTCCTAACTAGTAGCCGAGTCGGACGGCGAGTCGGTATACAAATTAGTATTCAAATATTATCGTAAGAGGCGCTAGTAGAGTAATATTAAGTTAGTATAATCGAACGGGATAAATCCGAGATTTTGCCGAATCCGCGGGCTACGAATCGACATCGAGTCGGACCCCGACTTATGCCTAACTTCGTAGTAGTAGAGCCTTAGTAACTTCGTATACGTCGATATACGGCAACCCTATAGTAGCTATAGCACTAGCGCCTATTATCGAAAGCTAACTATATATATAGTAATGTCTTACTATATCGAATGCGGGTTATATAACCGGCTGCTTAAAAGCTCCTACGGCTATAAGCAATATAGAAACAAGTGCGAGAAACGCGTCGTACTAAAAGAATTTGCCGAGTACGATTCTACTATAAACAATGCCGCGAAGCGAGCCCGACTTAACTTATATACGATCTAAGGTAGTAACTAGAGCGCCGAACAAGCCGACGACAGATCGATACTAGAAGGCATATAGTAAGACGTAAATAAAGAAGGCATAATAGAAGCTGTTCTAGCAACGATATTAACGCTAACAGTACTAGCGCTATAGGAAGATAAGGGAAGTATAGATAGCATTAAATGGGATAGATATCTTAAATTACCGGAATTCGATATATAGGATAGCCTAGCGGACGAAGACGAAATAGAAAGCGTATAGGCAACTGCCGCCGGAACGATAATAACGCTAGGAAGCTAGAAGTTAATAAGATTACGGCTAATACTAAAAGGCTACCGTACCGCGGATAATATCGATATATTTACCGAATACACTAGCCGTGCCGCTAGCAAGCCTATAGCTAGGTATAGCATAATTACAGTTTAGTATAGTAGAGTAAATACAAGCGCCTAATCTATAAGTAGCGTTGAAATACGAATACAAGATACTTCGGGCGAGTACGGAACATTTAAGTTACTATTCGA
Organism: Pseudocercospora fijiensis CIRAD86; assembly: GCF_000340215.1. NCBI lineage: Eukaryota > Fungi > Ascomycota > Dothideomycetes > Mycosphaerellales > Mycosphaerellaceae > Pseudocercospora > Pseudocercospora fijiensis. The sequence goes on along the minus strand of NW_006921534.1, from coordinate 2,413,752 downwards.
TATAAGCTTTACGCAATTCTTAAAGAGAGAGAGAATATCCGGATATGCAATTGCGAGGCTTTTCGAAGACGAGAGGCTAGCACTACTGCACGATCTACTAAGCTAGAAAAGCATAAAGGCTATAACGTCGAAACTGCGAGCCGGCGGTATACTACTATCGAGGGCATTAGGTTAAATAAAGGTTCGAAAGCTATGCCTTCCGACAAGTCGAACGGGTTGCGGTAGCACGGAGCTAGTACTACGATACCGATCCGTTAAGAAAGCAGTAATGTTCTTAATAGGTTATAGTAGCTTTAGGAATAATCTAGTATATAAGCTATATCGAGCGTAGACGACTAACGACCTACTACGGCGAATCTACTCTAATATAGCGTTAGCAGACTAGTAGTAGGATACCTAGAGCAAGATAAACATAGACGGCGCAACGATCGTACCTCTAATCGTATTAACCGATAAAACGCAGATAACTAACTACTAAGGTAACTTAATAGCATACCCTATATACCTTACTATCGGAAACCTACACGTACGAGCACGCAACGCGAACAATAGACCCGGCACGATCTTACTAGGACTACTGCCGGTCGTTAAGGATAGCGATAGTTTTACTAAAAACAGTATATATTATATATCGATAGTATACATATTTCGCTCTGCTATAAAAGCGGCCGACGGCGAGGGCTAGGATATTATATACGTAGATAGCGCGACGCGTAGGTGCTTTCTAATCTTAGTAGTAATGTTAGTAGACTATAAAGAGCAAGTTGCAATTACCGGAGTTAAGATAAACATGCATTGCCTAAGTTGCCTAGTATACCCGATAGAACGAGAGCACCTCGATATTATAGTAGAATAGCGGTTATACGAATCTACGAAGCAGCGACATCTAAGGCAACGCAAAGGCGAATATATAGCGAAGGATCCGTAGAACGTCTACGACATCGATTGCTTTATATAGCGCTAGAAACACGTCGATATATACCGGTCTTTAGTAGTAGACACACTATACTAGCTACTAAAAGGAGTGCTAATGCACGCAATCTAATAGACTACGGACCTACTAGTAGATAAGATGAGCTATATAAAAACGAGGAGATACCGACTAGTTACCGACTCGACCCCGAATAGAGGCCTATCTACTAAAACAAGAAAGCTAGGGAAAACAGTAGTATAAGGGATTATCGATACGATACTAGACAGACGGTTCGCGTATATACCCGTATACACTAATCTTCGCAAGTTCTACTACTACTTAGTAGTTACTTAGTAGACAGGCTAAGAGCAGCAAAGCGTCCTACGAGTCTTATTAGTTATATTTGTACTACTACTCGAAGAGGTCCGTTAACCGCAGGCGATAAGATTTCTGCGTATACTAGTAGACTTTACCGTTCTAGCGATGTATAGATGCTATAACGACGAAACAGTTAAGTATCTTAGGATAGTATTGTATCGGATAAACGAATAAAAGAATGTATTTCGCCTATATAGGGTAACAAAGGCATAGAAGAGGGCCTAGCGGAAGGCGAAGGCTACTACGCGAAGAACGAACGACCTAAATAACGACGATGCGGTTATAACAGACGAGGACGACGAAGCTAACGAGCTAATAATAATACAAATAGAAGGGCACTTTAATATACCGAAATTCTACGGCATAACATATGCCCCGAGCTATATTAAGACGTTCGGCAATCTTCTAAACTTAAATACTAGCTATTTCGAGCACAAACACTATAAACTACTAAAGCTTGCATTTCGGCTAACAAATAAGAAGCCTAGCTAGGAAGAAAGTATACTAGATAGCGATACTAACAGATTGAATATACAGGCCGAAGACGATAAAGAATATATAGCAATCCCTATAAATGCTCGCACTATTAAGGAGTATACGCAACAGCTAATAATACTAACTATAGCACGGCTAGTAGAGGATATCCTAGGATACTAGCCCGAGAAACAGAGGGACGGAAAGAAATCGGTTAAGTAGATTACGATAAGGGAGGCTATAGCTGCAATAGAAGAGAACTTAGGTCGCGACTTCTAATAAGCGATTGCGGTATTCGTACGGCAATAGGGTGCCTACGATAAGAATAGCGCATTAAGCACCGCAGCCGACTCTAACGACATCGTAACGGACTGTATATACGTCCTAGATATAGAGATCTGCTTCTACGGTAGAATCCGATGCTAGAAGCCTACGGGTAAGGATATAGAACATCCTAACGTAGTAGTAGCCGACTTCGCGAGATATATACTAAACTAGGAGGGGCTCTATAGCAACAGACGTTATAATTTTATATAGGTATAGGAATACAACGTTAATTGTATAGAAACACCTAATAAATTAGCGGTTCGATTCGGCGGTCGCCTACTAGCTTAACTTAAGTACGTAATCTCGATTAATATAGAAATAGGAATCAAATATAGGAAGGGGCTTAGGACGAAACAGAGGCCCGTTATAGGCGTTTTTGTTAAGCTTTACGACTATATTAACGACAAGAGCGAGTACAAGGATACGTATAGTCTAACGACAATCCGGCTACGGCGTCTTTTACCGTACTATAGTAGACTTAAAGGGCAACGGGTGTATAGCCTACTACTAGTCTATTATATATTATACGCCGTACCTGTAGACGAAGGCGCCCTATATAGGACTCGCTATATTAACAGTACAGTTAATTTCGAGACGTATAATACAATTTACGACGAGGGATAGGAGGATAAGGATAAGGAAATTGCGAG